>NW_028252036.1:0-180783 GCF_964263255.1 Lissotriton vulgaris | reverse complement strand
TGTGTGTATGTGTATGTGTATATATATATATATATATATATATATATATATATATATATACACATGCACAAACATAAATATATGATAGTATATATATGATATATATGTGTATGTGTGTGTGTATATATATATATATATATATATATATATATATATATATATTTATATATTCACTGAAAAAAAACATAGGTTTCAGGTCATATATAGTTAGGAATTAGCATTTAAAAAACCTTGCAAATTCACTGAAAAAACCATAGGTTTCAGGTCAAATATAGTTAGGAATTAGCATTTAAAAAACCATTGAAATTGCTCCTATATAGTTAGGTGTACTAACTATATTTCGCGCACCCGCAATCCACTGCTGATGATGTCACATATTACATCATTCATGACATGGTCAGTGACATCACTGATGACATCACTGATGACATCATCCAGTGACTGTGTGTTTCTGTAAAGTTTAAATATGTTTTACATATTGAAGAATGAGTGGATGTATAAGTGTCTGGATGAAGATTTAGTAGGTACATGACTGAATGTATGAGTGAGTGATTAAATGTGTCTTACTGAATGCATGGGTTAGTGACTAAACTGTCTGAATGTGTGCATCAGTGTGTCTGTTGTTGTGTAAGCTACTGCATGTGTTGGTAAGTAGCTATATGAGTGGCTATATGTGTTATTGATTGGTTGCCCGAGTATTTGCATGGGAGACTGAGTGTGTGTGTGGGTAGCTGGCATATATAAATGACTATATATAAGAGCCACTGATTGTGCGAGTGGCAGTATGGATCATTGTGTACTTGTATCAGTAATTGTATAACAAAGTAAGTATGTGTTAGTATATGTTTGAATAAATAAGGTGTTGTGTGTATAACTGTATAGTTGAGGAAATGAAAGTGTGATTGATTCTTTGCATGACTGACTAGATGTGTGAGTAACTCCATGGATGAGTGGCAGAGTGTGAGTGTCTGTATAGGTGTTTTAGTGCATATGATAGTGTTGTATTGATGAGTGACTGTATGTATGAGTGATTCTATGGGTAAATGAGTGAATGTGTGTGTAGACATAGGAATCAGTGAGTGGTATGTAGTAGTAACTGGTATTGGTGTGTCAATGGTTTCAAGAATGATAGTCTGTGTTTAACACTGGGTGTATCAAAGGTTATATTAGAGTGTGAAGAGGTGCATCGTATTATCACATGAATGATATCAGTGATGTCAATTGAGATGTCATCAGTGATGTCATTTCAGATGTCATCAGTGATGTCACTGACCATGTCATGAATGATGTAATATGAGACATCATCAGCAGTGGATTGCGGGTGCGCAAAATATAGTTAGTAGAACTAACTATATAGGAGCAATTTCAATGGTTTTTTAAATGCTAATTCCTAACTATATATGACCTGAAACCTATGGTTTTTTCAGTGAATTTGCAAGGTTATTTAAATGCTAATTCCTAACTACATATGACCTGAAACCTATGTTTTTTCCAGTGAATTTGCAAGGTTGTTTAAATGCTAATACCTAACTATATATGACCTGAAACCTATGGTTTTTTTCTGTGAATTTGCAAGGTTTTTTAAATGCTAATACCTAACTATATATGACCTGAAACCTATGGTTTATTCAGTGAATAAATATATATTTAATATAATATATATATAATTTTTATTTTCACGTTTTTTTTATATGATTACAGGGTCCGCGCACCGTGAATGCTCTGAGCTTTTACCCCGACAAACTTTTTAAGTTTCTAAAACATAATATCTACGTTTTTAACATAGATTTTAAAGGTAAACAATATCTGCTTAAATGTAGAAAATGTTTTTTAGAAACTTTTAACAACAGTATATTACTTTTTTGAGTAGTAACAAATCTCAGGAGGGTACGTCGCACGTGCATGCAACGTAAGAGCACCATCCGCGCACCGTAAAAGCTTCGAGCTCTTACCCCCAAAAGTTTTATAAGCTTGAAATCGTTATATCTACATATTCATTGCACAATGAAAAGATACACATTATCTGGGATAATAAAGAACATGTTAGTTTAAAATTTTAAAGACCATATATAACTTTAGGCAATTAAAAATCTCGCGAGGGTGCGTAATACGTAAACACATCGTAAGATGACGTCAGCGCTCCGCAAATAGAGCGTAAACGCAACGTAAGCTTACGTAAGCGCTCCGCAAAACGCAACGTAAGCGCTCGGTAAGCTTACGTCCAACCAAGTGACCCCAAAACAAAAGATTTAATTGGTTTATAATACTTCCTACTCCAATTCTTAAAGACCCCTCCCATGCTCATCATTCTTCTTTGGCTTTCGAGGAAGAAACACCTTTTTTCATCAGCCCTTTGCTCCTGAAAAATCTATTGAAATGTCTGAACAGCAGGAACCTGAGCATTCAGAACATGAGGAACCTGAGCATTCAGAGCATGAGGAATCTGACCATTCAGAAGATGAAGAACCTGAGTTTGTACCTGAAACCCTTAGATTACCAAACAAGTCCATAGTTTGGAAAAAATTTTAATTCCCAGAGGACCAGAAAAAGGTAAATGCGCCTTTTGTCACATGCAAAATCTGTGACACGGTACACTCCAGAGGGGATCCACAGAAGAAGTATAGCTTTGGAATTTTTAGCAGGGAACGCCATGTCAATATGCTGAGATACCCCCCACCCCCTCTCAACACAATCCCCCAAGGATGGGAAGACGGAAACGGTTCTGAACTTGTGGAAGGCGGGAGGGAGTTACCCTCCCGGCCGTATTTATTAAAATATGAAACAAAATTAAAATGTTAAAATAACCGTTTCATATCATGTACAATTTCATTTACACATTACGATGTTCTTGGCTGACCTTAACACATCTCTAATACAAAGGTTCTCCTAGCCGATACTAAACATCCTGCAAATGCATTACTCAAACTTTGAAATTGTACATCCTAACATTACGGGCCAACGGCAAGGTCGTAACCGGTGTCAGATCCCCAATACCAGAACTCCCCCCTCACTTGTGAGGGGCGGTCGCACAGAGGACTGTACCTCTGTGCCAACTTCCAATTTCCCTTGTCTTAGCGGGGGCCCCCTGTTAACTCGACGCCATCTTTAGTGGTCGTCCGAGGACTCGTGTGAGGTGTCTAGAAGGTAGCGTAGACCCCCCTCCCACCCCACACAACTTACCACATCTGCCGTCGCAGATGTCCTGGCCCCGGGAAATTCCCAGGAGGGGCCCTAGCCCCTCCTCCCCAGGGAGGGGCCTATGGCCGCCTTCCCTTTCGGCGTCCCCATCCTTAGAGGGGACCGCCTCCCCGTTTGAGGGGCCAATGGCCGCCTCCCCCCGGGCGCTCCCATCCATAATGGGTGACGCCCCACCTCTAGGGATCTTCTAATTCCTGCTCACCGATCATGACCTTACCGCCCGACCAAACAATCTAAGACTAAAGTGGAGAAAGACAATTTATACTTAAGCAAATCGAAGTATAATCTCTACCGAGCATCCGGTGCAACTACTTTGCTGAATAAAACATGCTGAAAAGGAAAAAATTATCAACTTTATTACACACCAAATTACCAACTTTATTCAAAACAACCTGTAAGAAAACAATATCATGACACTCGACTTTATTCCAACAAATCGCTGTCATCAGGGGCTGGTGGGTGGGTCAAAAATGGCTCTTCGTTCCGTCTCGAGCTCACGTGCAACGGGGAGGTGCAGCTTCAGAGCACAGGAACAAGAGGATGCTTCCATGTCTTGTCGCTCCTTTTATCCTTCTTCGGGCGGGCGTGGACCCACCTCCAATCCGCCTCCAGGGCGTGGCTAGCGGTGTTGGTGTCTAGGACAACCCCCTCTTGGGCGGGAAAAGGCGCGCCCCGGCTACGCCGCTTCGGGCATACCAGCCGAGACTCGCCTCCCGCCCAAAATGGCTTCCCGGGGGGATCGGGGTACTCCACCATACGTTCGGGGGGACCGAGTGGTCGCCCCTTTCCAGAATATACATCCAAACAATTGGAGTAAAGCTGTAATGAAAGGATCATCAGAGGAGCAGGGTTCTGCTCCCAGCACTTCTTCTCAACCAACAGCACCACCAATGCAAGCATCAATGGTTGCAAATATCCAACCAGAACTTAAAAATTTGATGATGCATTGCATTTGTTGCCAGAAACTGATAGCCTTTGGACAAGAGACCATTCAAGTTATCCTGCAAAAAAACAGGAAGCACAGGTGTACCCCATAATTTGTTTCTTTATTTTTCATAGTTTGTTCCGGTTGAACAATTATCTGCCTTAAAAAGTTTATTTTTGACATCGTTTTTCCAGCAAAACAAAAACAAAAAAACAAAACAGTTATTTTTAGAACTACCTCTATTGGTTAAAGAAAGAACTACATTTCTATGTCTGTATGTAAAAGTTTGTCACAGTGAATGGTTAAGTGCAAAACTATAAGGATGTGGTACAGCATAAACCTATAAGGTGTTTACCTATAGTATACTTTACTACTTTCAAAGCACTGAAATGTAACATATGTATATAAATATGTTACAACTCAATGGGCCAGATGTACGTAATCTCGATTTACCTACTCATAAATAACGAGGGCCCGATGTAGGTAATACCAGATTACTACTTCTTAAATACCGAATCATACCGATTCGGTATTTAAGAACTGGTAATGGAGATGTATGTATTTTTACCGAATTATTTACCGATTCTGTAAAATTCGTTAATTACCGATTCGATAATTACAGAATCTGTATTTGCCATTGATTCCTATGGGCCTTGAAGCCCATAGGAATCAATGGCAAATACTGATTCGGTAATTACCGAATTGGTAAATACCGAATCCTGCCAGGGGGAACAGGGTGTCACTTTGACACCCTGTAGCACCCCTGTTTTTGGCTTGTGAGCAATGTGACACACATACATGCCCTTAGGGAATGTATGTGTGCCACATGGCACAGGTGTACATGCACAGATGTGCATGTACACAGCAATTCCTTATATACCACCCAATTGTATTGAGGGGTAAATAACGAATTCTTAGATGCCTCTAGCACTATCAACAGTGCTACCTACATTAGAATTGACAGATTTGTTATTTTTACCGAGTCTGTATTTACTGATTCGGTAAATACAGAATCGGTAAAAATAACAAATCTGTAAATAAATGCCTCCTACATAGGAAAGGCATTTACCGGTCGGTAACAGCCAAATTCAGCCGTTACCGACCTGTAAATGCCTACCTACATTGCGTCCCAAATCATGCCACTTCAATATTTAAGAGTAGGTAAATAGGATGTATGTAATTTGTCTTTTGAAATTACCGAATCTGTATAATTCAGTCATTTTACCGAATCAGTATTTACCGATTCGGTAATTGCCATTGATTCCTATGGGCCTTGAGGCCGTATAGTATTCGGTGGTAACTAACGAATATTTAAGGGCCTGTGGCACTGTTTTAAAAACAAAGAAGTGTAAACAAAAGTGAACACAAAAGGAAAGAGGTGTGAGAAACAGAGAGAAGGAAGTGCACTGGAGGAAATGCAGTGCCAATAAATGAAGGTTTACTAACAGGTAAGAAATGGATAACAGAGTGAAGGAAGGAGAATAAGATCAAACCTAACAAAATAAAGAAAGAGAGAAACTGACTGAGGTAAAGAGGAGGAGTGGTAGAAAGAGAGAGCAACGAAGATTAACTGTAAGGGAGACACATGAAGAGGGATGGAGCAAGGGACTGAAAAAGAGTGAGGCAGTTATTCTGTCACAATAAGAGAGTGATAACAAACCTATTTTTGATTCTCATACTTACCTTATAAATAATGAAAACCTAGACACTGATGCGAATTTTTTATTTTTTATTTCTTATACTTACCTTCTAAGATATAAAAAACTTCCATTTAAAAAAAATATAATATCTGTAAAACACAAGAAACAAATAAATTATAATGCATACAATGTATATTTCACAATACAAGAGAGAAGGAAGGAGATTAAGAGTCAAGAAAGATAGATGGCACATGCAGAGGGACACATGCCACAGGTAGAGAGTAAGATGGTGCACGCAGAGAGTGAGATAGAACAAGTAGAGGGTGAGATGGTGCAAGCAAAGGGTAAGATGACACACGCACATGCATATATTGTGCAAACAGAAGGTAAGATGGCACACATCCAGAGAAACATGGAACAAGCAAAGGAAGACATAGCACAGTCAAAAGAGTCATGGCGAATGAGCGTGAGACAAGGGGAGTAAGGACACAGAGGGAGTGGTGGAAAGAGTGAGAGAAGGGAACTGAGTGAGGGAGCAAAGAAAAACAAGTGATGGAGTGTGGGTGAGTTAAAGAGAGTGAGTGTAAGGGAAGGGCAGTGAGACAGTGAAGGGACAGAGGAAGTTAGGCTTACAGAGAAACAGTGAATAAAGAGAAGTGAGGATGTCAGAGTTCAAAGGGAGTGACAAAAGGAGTAAGTGAAGTGGACTAAGGTGAGTGAGGGAAGGTTAATGAGTAAGGGAGCAAAAGAAGGAAAGAGAGGTGAAGGGGAGTAAATCAGATGAACTGAGAAAAGGTAAGTGAGGGAAACAAGAAAAGAGAAGGAGAGTGAAGGATAGGAATAAAGGGTACTGACGGAAGCAGACTAACGAAACAAGGGTGAGGTAAGTGAGAGAAGGACAGTGAAGTTGAAGAAAGCCAAATGATGGAGGGTGGATAAAGTCGAGTGAGCGTGAAACAATGGGACTGAGTGATGACTACACACAGGGAGTGAAGGAAGGAGTGATAGAAGGAGACTCAGTGAGGGATCAAAGAACGGAAAATGAGGTAGTGTAGGTGAGGGAAAAGGAGTGACAGAATGAGGTGATGAAGAGAGTCACGCTAAGAGACAGGGAGCGATGGAAGGATAGACAAAAGGAGAAATAAAAAAGTTTTTGGGGTCAGTCGTACTTACCTTATAAATGAAATATCTGTGGAAACGAAAAAACAAATCAGTTATAATACATTATTCACAATACAAGAGACAAAACAGGAGAAAAAGGAAAGAGGAGTTAGGGAAGGAAAATGAGGGAGAGGGAAGGGGGAATTAGTGCAGGTGTGTTAACAACAATGAGTCTAAAACAGAGGGAGTGATAGAAGAGTATAGAGAAAGTAAGAGGACACAGGGAGTTTTATGAAGGTGTGTTTGAAGTGCAGTTAGGTGAGTGTCAGAAGGGGAATTAGTGAGTGAGAAAAGGAAGGAAAGAGAGGTGAAGGGGAGTGAAACAGAGGGACTGACTTAACATAAGTGGGTGAGAAGGCTAAGAAGAAGGGGAGTGAAGTATAGGGAATGAGGATAAGTAAGGGAAGCAAAATAAAGGGACAGGAGTTACGTAGGGTAAAAGAATAACAGTAAGTTTGACGAAACAGAGGTGATAGAGGATGAATAAAGGTGAATGAGCATGAGACAAGAAGAGTAAAAATGTGAGGAAATAGAGGAAGTGAAGGAAAGAGTGAGAAAAGGGGACTGAGTGAAGGAGCAAAAAAAAGTCAGTGACAAAATGTGGATGAGTTAAAGGGAGTGAACATAAGAGAAAGGGAGTGAGAAACTGAAGGGATGAAAGCACTGAGGTTAAGAGAGAGGTAGTAAGGTAAGAATAGAGAGAAACAGAAATAAAAAAGTAATGAAAATGTATTTTTTATTAGTCATACTTACCTTATAAATGTAATATCTGCAGAAGAGAGTAAAGAAATCAGTTATTATATATATTTCACAATACAAAATACAAATTAACTTGTACAACATATTATATGGTTTATTTTTGATGTTCTCAGAATATATTGATTTTCACTAAAAACAGTGAGTTCAATACTATTCATCATATCACAGCGGGCAAAATATACACAATCAAAATGATTGTGTTTAAAAAACCCATAAAACTTAGAAAAACATATCTTAAATGTTTTCTTGCAAACAGCAATTTCTAAGATACAGTATCTCATTAATATACTCTCAAACTAAAGTGATATAGAAACATATATTAACCACATTTACCCGAAATACGTATTCTTCATTTACATACCTTTCCCCATGGCCAAATGGTATACAGAAAGTCCTCTTTTTGGAAATTACTTAATAGTAGTTTTAAACTTCCATTTACCCGACTTTCAGAATGAAAAGTCCAACATCTATTTTATCATCTAACAATAATTATATTTACACCTCGGACTTACTCTTGATAAACATTTCCTATAATACTGATATCACTCACTATGTGATACACTTATACTACCTCTGTGACAACTACCGGTTTACTAATTATCTTGATTACTTTCACTCACAAACTAATTTTGAACAACACACTTACTTTTATTAACTGCTCCAATCTTCATTGTCCAATTACTTTCACTAAAATGTGGGTTCTAAAAACACTAGGTAAGAATTTGTTAAGTCAAAAGGCAAATGTTTGAAAATCAATTGAGTATCATTACAAACTTATGTAAAAACATATATTATCAACATTAAGCATGGGCGAATTTTGCGAATCTCGCGTTCGCGAATTTTGCGGATTTGCGAACTCGCAATCCGCAAAATCCGCAAATTTTCGCGAATTTGCGGATTTTTTTTTGTGTGTTCTCGCGGGTTTCTGCCAGTTCGCGAGTGTTTTGTACAATTTCGCAAACGCGAACTTACCTGTCGGGTCGCAAGTTTTGCGAACTTGTTGTTTCTACGTGTCCAGCCTGTTTGGGACACTCTTCTTCATCACTGCCACCCTCTGTCACCACATGCCACCCTCTGGCTCACCCATGCCACCCTCTGTTTCATCACAGCACCCTCTGGTTGTCCAGTGTACATTATTGTGGCAAAGCAAAGCACACCTTCCCTGCCTCAAGTGACCTGAATTAATTTGGGGCTGATTAATGTGTCACAGAATATTTTTTTAGCTGGCACCTGCTTCCTTAGTGCTTCCTGATTAGTGATCTTTTGCACTTGCTAAGTGCTTTCATTGTTGCAAAATTAGTTACAACACCTGCCCTGCCCCAACTGACAATAATGAATTAGGGGCTGATTAATGTGTCACTGGATTTGAACTTCCAGCCTGGCTCCTGCTTGTCTCTCTTAGCTGTAATTCAGGACCTTTGTGGCATATGTGTAACTATTCTGAGGGTCAGAGCAGGGTCACATAATAGTTGCAAGTAGGCAACTGAACTCTGGAGGGGCCCCTCAGGAAGCACTACAGGAAATGGCTACTAATGATGAGCTTGAACTTTTGAACCTGGTAAGTAGTTTCAGTTTTGCTAAGATTGTATTCCTGCAATTTAGCGCTTATTCGCGGGGCGCGAAGTTGAACTGGAAAGCTGCGAACTCACGCGAACAGTGCGAGCAAGCCATAAAATCCGCTGCTCGCAGATTTAGAATTTTGCGGAAAATTTGCGAATCTCGCGGATTGCGAATTTACTGAAAATCCGCAAAATCCGCGAGCGGAACGGATTTTCCGCCCATACTTAATCAACATTTACCCGAGAAACTCATTTTTCATTAATGTACTTTCCCACATGGCCAAATAGTACATAAAAATTCCTTGTTTTGGAAAATACTTAATAATACTCTTGACCTTCCATTTCCCAACCTTCTGCATGAAAAGCTGCAACGTCTTTTGTAACACCTTACAATATTTATATCTTCACCCAAGAATGTGTATCATGTCCATAAAACCTTAAACAACCAGTAAACTATCAGAATCTGAACATCATATAGTATCCTGATGACTAACTTTTATTAATTGCTCCAATCTTTCTAGGCCAATTGCTTTTCCTAAAATTTAGGTTGTAAAAACACTAGGTAAGAATTTTTTAAGTCAAAAGGCAAACGTTTTTTGAAAGTCAAAACAGTATCATTACAATAAGTCCAACCGTTTTGACATTTTAAATAAGCTGTATAATGTCCAGATGTTGTTGAAGGACCATCATGGAAAATAATTGCTACTGTTACAAAGGTTCTTCCTGAAATTGATAATTGAGAAGCCACAACATTTTTGATTAAAGTTGTCAATTTAGTTCCATCAGGTCTACATCGTTGGAACATTAAAATAACGTACTGTCCATAACTTTGTATTAATAATGTTGATAGCATTGCACAGTTACATTGGGTACAAACCATGTTTTGATCAGCTGCTCTAACTAGATTATTAAAAGACACTGATTTGCAGTCTGGTAAAGTCAAATATATAAATCTTTCGGTATCTACTGTTGTACTACTTGAAAAGGAACAATTATCGTAGACATGTTGCCATTTATAAGAAAGGCCAAAAAGATTTTCAACAGCTCTTGCAATACATTAAGCATGTACATTAGAAATTCCTGACAATCTTGCTGAATATCCTGAGAAAATTGAGTTATACCAGAACATATGTCTAAATCATTTTGAATATCAGAAACACTTTGTATATTTGTTCTATCACTGCTACATTTATCAAACACAGTATTCAACAAAGAACAAAAACTTTGATCCCGATTTTCAACAATCTGTTCTTGCAAACCTTGGAGAAAAAAAACAACATTAACCACTACATTAGCATAGCAGTTAACACCAGAACTGTTCTCAAACTGAAATCCAACAATATCTTCAACAGAATCCTCTTTGTTTCTGCTTACAATTACTGGTTCATCTAGTTTTCTTTTTTTTGCTACAGCCTTGCTACAATTTTTCTCATTTCTTCTTTTTCAGCCTACTACACGCTTTTCAAACAGAGGATATTGAGGTAAATTTGGAGCATACTCTCTTCTTAACCTATTATATTCCTTTACACAATTTAGATCTGCACTAATTTTTGTCTCATTAAAATCAATCAAGTACAATCCAGATAAAGTTCTAACTCAAGATAAAGCAACATATGCCATACCGTCCTTGAAGACAGAACTTCCAATATTCATCAAAGCACTATCTACACTTAAACCTTGAGATTTATAAATAGTTACTGCATATGACAAAGAAACAGGAAACTGTTTTCAGCCGACATATAAATCTTTCACAAGCAAAAATCGAACAGAACAACGACTAAACTGTTGTACTTCTTCAATTCCATCAAATTTAATTTTAAAAAATTCAATTCCATCTCTATTTCGATAATTCACAAAATCAACAACATGACCCATTGCTCCATTTACTAAACCTCTTTCCACATTTAAATTCGGTTGTAAAATTATACGACAATTTAAACATACATATAGAGTCTTTTCAAAACCAGCAGTTTTAGAAATTGTCTTCTCTAAAGAATTCAACTTTGATTTTAACTTTTCTGACAAAACAATAGTAACTCCTTCGTGCTCTATTTTATCAATAGCTTCCAGTTTCACAATATCTTGATGTTCTAACTCTAACATTTTGTTGTTGAAGACTGAGCATTCTCGAAGAGTGGCATCAAGCATATTACAGTTTTGTTTTCAGCAACTTTCTGATAAATAATCGTGACTGTAAAGCTTCTTTGCCATGTTCAGTTACTTTTCCAATTCTTACATCTTGTAGAATATTTTTATAATCTTTATCCTTTGCCTGCCGCATGTTTTGAAGCAGTTCTGCATATTTAAAATATAACCAGATATTCACATTTCCAATGCTTCCTAAGCACTTTCTTATATCTTCATGCGTAAGCATCTTAAACACTGGTTGTCCTTTCACTGGAGTTAGCTGCAGTGGATCTCCAAAGATAATATTGTGTTTGCCTCCAAATAACACATCATACTCTGTTTTAAGAATTTGTTGCATTCTTAAATGCACAAAGGCAAGCATCACATTTGAAACCATGCTTACCTCATCAATGATAAGGAGTTTCATTTTCTTCAGGACTCTACCAACTTCACAACAAGCTTCTCCAGATAGCTTGTGGTATTTTTTTATTATCATGCTCTACTGGCAGCCTCAATAAACGATGTAAAGTAATCCCTTTAATGTTATGTGCTGCCAACCCAGTTGGAGCAGTAACAATACAAGACAGTGATGACTTTTATGCAGATAAGTTTCAATTGATTTAATCAGAAAACTTTTCCCAGTTCCGGCTTCTCCACTCACATACAGTCAGACAGGTTCTTATGACGTACATGAGCACTCTTTTTTATCATGACGAAAACCATGCTCAATCTGTTCTGTGAATTCATTATATATTTTTTTCTGCTCCACGTTTAGTTGATTTTCCAAATCTTCTAAATTAACTACATCCTCCTGAGCTTGTTCCATGGCTCTCTCCACCTCTTCCATGGCAGTGGCAGCTTCATTTTGGATAAGTGGTCCTCCTAGTGGATCCTGACTCAACGAAGCAGAACTCTGACTGTCTTGAGAACTGTCTCTAGCAATCTCTGCTGCAATGATAGCTTCTTGCCGTATTTCATCGTTCAACATTTGCAGATAACTTGAAAAAACAGGACATTTAATGGTATCCTTAGTTGCATTGAAAGAATCTTCAAAACTGAGAAAATCTCCAAGTAGTTACTCTTCTGAACGCCATGGCTTAAAGAGTTGCAAAAGAGCTAAATAGTAAAATTCCCTTTTATCAAGAGTTTCGCAACTCAATTTATGATAATTAATCAAATGTCCTTTTCTTTGTTTCACCAGACATCCTTCACCTCCAATTATAGCATATACTCCTTTATTGATATCTTCTGTCATATTCTTCTTAAAAGTATAGTTTTGCAGTACTTCATAGAGACAAACGTTCTCAAGATGACTACTTCTATTTGGATAATATGTATCCAACATATTTGTCTTCAAAATATCTGTACTGTTTGTTTGAAACTCCGCCAAATACTCAATTTCCTGTGCAGACTTCAAAACTCGGTTTCGTGTTGCAGCAAGACCTTGACTCACCCAAATGATGGATCTCGATTTGGCATGCAGACTTGCTGATGATAACCGATCTGAACATTCATATGCTCCAATTTCTCGATGCGACAACATCTTCAGACTGTAACTGTATAATTTCTTACTTAGGCTCTTTTCATGCGAAATATCCTCCCACATTTCCTTCAGTTCTGTCTTTTCTGATTTTGTGATGTAAGACGTTACATATCGAGCCACAGCAATAGAGTTGTCAGCAACATATTGAATATCCATGTTAGCATTCCACATGGACAAAATGACTGGGTTGTAGTCATTTATGTATTTGGACTCTTCATTTCTTTTCAAGTTGTACGTATTTTTCGGTGATTTTCTTGTCACAATATGTCGCAGTGAAGACATAAAATTGTTCACTCTTCCTTTTGATATTACTGGTCGTGGAAATCCAAAACGACATTTTGTGTAGAACTTCTCCTTGAATTTGAACTTTCGATGACAGTACTTTCCACAACGATGGGCTTGAAAGCGTAAGACTGGGTGTCGTAAATTGTCTTCTTCTGTACTTTTCGGAACAACACATGTGGAATATTGTTCAATGAAACTCATCACTGTGTCATCCGAATCTGTTCCAAATTTGGGAGCATCTTTGATCCATAGCAGCATATGTATGTGAGGAGCACCTCTTGCTTGATACTCCTTTCTCCAAAAGAAATCCAAAACCTCTCCAAGTGGAGGATTTTTTTTGTTTGTGATCGATGATTAAAAAACCTACGAACATTAACTGGATCCAAAGAGCACAGTTCTCCAGGTGTCTTGAATTCTATATTTTCTATGTTTCCATTTGCCTCTCGAAGAAATTCAAGTAAGTCTTCCCAGGCATACTCAGCACAGCTAAGAGTGAGGAACCATGTAGGAGTTCCTAAGTTTCTTAGCATACATTTCAATTCCCCATGATGATGGTACCAATACTCATTCGTACCACGCTGACATGCCATGAGATTGATTAGGTGAGATTCCAAATTACTGTCTTGCACTTGGACTTTATCCATAAAGTCTCTTGCAAACATTTTGAAGATGTTTTCCAGATTTCAGTATATGGTTCACAGCATAAGATAGTCCAGAGAAGTCACTCTCAAACAGAAGATGAAACAAATATGGAATGCATTGACGAAATATTGGATCTTCTGCATATAATCTTAAAGTCTGGTATTCTGATGCAGGAATTTGAACAGGTCGCTCATCATATCTTCCACCTTGACCTGTTGGAAACAATTGAGGAAAACAACGAGCTTCCAAGCTTTCTTCCCATACACTTATGGGACTTCCTTTGGCTTATTTCATTTGGAACAACTCAATAGCATTCCCCATTACTTCTTTGGAATGCAGAGGATGAACACTATAATGCTCATAAATCTGTTTACTTCTAGTAACATCTACTTTTTCAATCCGTCCAGCTGATGAATCACTGTCCTCTTCTACAGTTGTTTCCTCTTCTCGTACATATACATTTTTGTAGTACTGATTGTTTTTTACTAAATACAACATTGCCTTTTTGACTTTCTTAACGTCCACTAATTCTTGCCAGATTTTCTTACTCTTTGTAGGAACGCCATTAACTAGAATAACCAGAGGTTCCTCTTCCACTTTTTCTACGCCAATGGTGTATATATTTTTCTTTAAATCTAAAGGCAAATAAACAACTCTTCCCTTAAATCCTCTCTGTAAATCTGAAGGAGGCAATTTCCCTGTCTTAGGCTCCATGCAAACAATAGCCTGAAAAAGATGCACACATTGAATCATAAAAAAACTCACCAGATTGCAGAGAGTCCAGAATGCGGCAGCCAGGGCTCTGGTTGGTCTCCCTCGCCATTCTTCCGTTTCTGGAGCCTTGAAAAAATTGCATTGGCTCCCGGTGGGCAAAAGGATCCAGTTCAAGGGTCTATGTTTAGCCTTTAAAATCCTTAAAACCGCCTCTCCCCCCCTTGCTGAGTCCCCTCCTGTCTGAGTACACCCCTAGAAGATCGCTCCGCTCAGAGGGGCAACATCTTGCGACCATTCCTCGCACTAGACTGGCCAGAGTCGGAGGCCGTTCCTTCAGTTTCCTGGCTGCCAAGCTATGGAACAGTTTGCCCGAAGCCATACGGGGGATTCAAGACCTCTTAGCCTTTAGAAAGGCCGTCAAAACTCATCTTTTTCAATAATCTGTCATTTATCTGTGCTACTTTCTCTCTGCATTTTGTCTGCTCGCAGCGCCGGGACGCCCCTTGGCTGGGGCAGCCGTGCGCTATATAAATTTCCATAACATAACATAACATAACATTTAAACCCATCAATTCAGACGGAATCTTTACCAACTCAAGATTATTATGTACAGCTCTAGCAGGCATTCTGTTTTCATTTAATTTATTATAACAACATTTACAAATACGTAGATCAGAACCCAAATCAAAACAATTCTCAACCAACAAATAAGTTGCAAAATCCTTCCATTCATTATTATTTTCCATTTCACTTTTAACATATAAATCAACTAACCGAGTCTAATTCTTATAATGAGTTCGTCGACAACACACACAAGAAAAATTTGGCCTTTCACTTGAAATTACCTTAAACTTTGTAATTTCATGATCAAAATTTTGAGTACTTACAATCAGTACATTCTCTTCCACATTACTTTCTATTACTGTATCATTTTCGGCAGTTTCCTCTTTTTCACCAAAGTAACAAAACTCTATTTCTTCACAAATCTTCTTCACATCTAATGCAGATCCATGCAAAAGAGCACTGTTTAACTGTTTTAACTTAAGTGCTGGACGTTTTGCATTATACAACCTTCTCACTATGTTCCTCACTTTAGTTTGATGCACTGCTAACATCCTAAAATGGTGAAAAGTACTCTGACATACTTTTCTAGAAAGACAAGCCAGTGAATGACCATGCAAACCTGTTTTTTTCCGTCACTCTGCAAGGATCTAAGTCTTGCAAAATCTTAAACTTTTGTTTTAGACTTTTCTTACTATATGTACGTAAAAAATTGCAAAACAAATTAATAGAATCCTGTCGCACACTACAAATACTACTACAATTCCAAGTATACACCGGAGCCTTAGGACGTCTCCCTAAAACTTCATCAGCTAACACCTCATCTGCATTTCTAGGCACAATTTTTTCTTTTTCAACTGAACAACCGTCCTTCACCTTATATGCTCGACCACTGGTGTCAACTGCATACACCAAAACATTATCTTGAAAGTAACTCTCTTCATTAACAAGCATTTACAATGCAATGGTCTCGCCATTCTTAAAACTAGAGCTATTGGCATTGCTCATGACATTATTTTTATTCATGCTTTTGTTTTTAAAACATAAATAAATTGCATTGTAATTTACAATGCCAATAGCTTAATCGCTCGCAAATGTGAGACCTATTGCATTTGCACCCACACAGAGCCACACACACAAAGCCACCCACACACACACATACAGAGCCACCCACACAGAGTCATTCACACAGAGCCACCCACACACAGAGCCACCCACCCACACACAGAGCCACCCACCCACACACAGAGCCACCCACAGAGCCCCACACACACACACACAGAGCCCCACACAAACACACAGAGCCCCACACACACACACAGAGCCCCACACACACACACAGAGCCCCACACACACACACAGAGCCCCACACACACACACAGAGCCACACTCACACACAGAGCCACACTCACACACAGAGCCACACTCACACACAGAGCCACACACACACACAGAGCTACACACACACACGGAGCCACACACACACACAGAGCCACACACACACACGGAGCCACACACACACACAGAGCCACACACACACACAGAGCCACACACACACACAGAGCCACACACACACAGGGCCACACACACACACACAGAGCCACACACACACACAGAGCCACACACACAGAGACACACAGAGCCACACAGAGCCACACACACAGAGAGACACACACAGGGAGACACACACAGGGAACAGAGGCCTGAAAAAACGCTCACAACGAGGGAACAGGGGGCAGGAAAGCAAGTACAACCAGGGGGCATGAGAACAAGCACAGCCAGGGGGCAGGAGAGCAAGCACAACGAACGAGGGGGCAGGAGAGCAAGTACAAAAGAACGAGGTGGCAGGAGAGCAAGCACAAAGAACGAGGGGGCAGGAGAGCAAGCACAACCAACGAGGGGGCAGGAGAGCAAGCACAACCAACGAGG
Organism: Lissotriton vulgaris; assembly: GCF_964263255.1. NCBI lineage: Eukaryota > Metazoa > Chordata > Amphibia > Caudata > Salamandridae > Lissotriton > Lissotriton vulgaris. The sequence goes on along the minus strand of NW_028252036.1, from coordinate 163,740 downwards.
GGGCAGGAGAGCAAGCACAAAGAACGAGGGGGCAGGAGAGCAAGCACAAAGAACGAGGGGGCAGGAGAGCAAGCACAAAGAATGAGGGGGCAGGAGAGCAAGCACAAAGAACGAGGGGGCAGGAGAGCAAGCACAAAGAACAAGGGGGCAGGAGAGCAAGCACAAAGAACAAGGGGGCAGGAAAGCAAGAACAACGAGGGGGCAGAAAACGGACACAACCAGAGAACAGACGCAAGAAAAGCGAGCACTCACCTGGAGGACTCGGCAGCTTCTCTACTTCTTCCGGCGGCCGTCCAGCAGAAATGGCTCCCGAAAAAGACACGACATTTTAGGACTGGGGGGCGTGTTTTCTCTCCTCTTCTCATTGGCTGGAATGTAAAATTCCAGCCAATTGGAAGAGGAGAGAAAGAAAATAGAAAGAACGTAAAAAACACCCCCCCAAATCCGGGCTTGAACGGAGTGACGCCCCTCTCCTCCAATGGCTGGCCTCCATTTAGGAAGCCAGCCAATGGAGAAGAGGGGCGGGTTCAAGCCCCCATACTGTAAAACAAAATGTCTCACCAGCGAGACTGCGCAAGCGCAGCCTACGCAGGCCGAGACCTAAAAACAGTCAGTCCATGATCTAGTGCACTCACATCAGAAAATTGTTACTCTAAATTGCTGATTTAATCCTGCCTGCAAAGTGAACATGGCTCCCATCAATCGTTATTAACTCGCCTTATTGAAAACGTACTTATCCTGCTCCCTTCATAGACCTTAACAGATATCTGGTCCTCTTAGGACTAGACTACAGCAATATTACTGAGCATACAACAGTTTCAGAGTTACAGACTCAAGTGGCCAGCATATACATTAACTGAATTAACATATACACTCAACCACTACCTTGATGTTGAACGATTGTACAACCTGCACAAGACCTTCCAGGGCAATTATCTTCAAAACCTTAATACATTAGCACCAACAATTTGAAATTAAGTACAATTTTTCAGATCAACTACAAAGAACACGGATAAAAAAAAAAAAATATGAACGAGGCCAGCCACTAGTCATTCACTTCATGACCTGCTTAATCAAGCATTGAGAACACAACAAATTTATCAAATGTTCAAGAATTACCTGAAATGGAATGAGCCCTATTTAGACAGGTTCTGCTGACTACACTGTCACAGAGGTATTACCCACCCCTCCTTCATACCCCTCCAATGGCAGGACTGATTATCCTTCTTGCATCTGGTTTATCAAGCTAAACTCATGCCACCAAGCACATAACCCACCCAAGAGAAGTTCAAGTCATCCACTAGACACTAATTCAGCGATCCTATGGGTCTTACAGTGCTCCAATTATTGTGAATGTTAACTGCCAGTTGTATACCACACAATCTGCTGCTATAGTGGCATCTCTGTGCCCTTTGCTAGGCTAAAGAGAGACTTTGAAAATATTCCGACTGTAGACAAGCAACTACTCTGGTTTTGTGGACACTGTCCATCTCAAAAATCACAAATGCTCATTAGAGGAAAGGAAGGAAATGTGCATCTCTCTCCTATTTTTCAAAATAAATGCTTACAAAACTTAGAGAAAGGCACTCACTGTATTCCATAGAATTTCCTTACAAAAGTGTCTAAATATTGATACTGTAATCACAGATGGGAAAGCCTCAGGAACCTGAGCTCTAATTTTGCATAAACTAAAGTTGTCAAAATCTGGCTGCATGGTAAAGTTCCAGATTAACATGAATATGAAAATGTCTTTCCAAATACAGAAGGCAACAATGACCCAGCAACTGATCCAGAGGTCAGAGATATGACAACCATAAAGGAGTGACTAGGAAATCGACAACAATCTCTAAATGTTGGACTAAAAACAAAATGGCTGTATTAATTCATAGTTAAAATTATACCATTTAGACAAGGCTACAAAACACCAGCTAGTTGTGTTTGGTAAAAAAATACTGTTTCACATTGACAAACGTTTAAAAAAGGCACCATCGTGTGTTTTGGACCATACATGGGTGAAAAGCAGCAGATTGTAAACATACATCTGGATCCTCCACAACAGAGTGAAAATGTATCAACTAAGCATACTCTATTTCTACCACTAACAATGACCTACAAAAAAGCTGCTCATTTCATTGCTGCTCATGTCCCCGAGTTGAGAGGATGATGGGAACGAGGTTTAGGCGAAACCCCAATTTAGCTAAATAATAAGGGCTGCATGTCACGAAGGGGTTGACTATAATAGCTGATTTAAAAATGATTCGAAGTCACAGCAATATAAATTTGACTTGATATGACAAGAACCTTCTTAATATTCTCCAATACGAATTGTGCAACTGCCCTCAAGTACAGAAAAGAAATATGCATTTTAGGAAGCGATGCAATTGCTACTCCTGCAGCACAAAATATAAAAATATAACTTCCATAAATTGTGTTTTATTATCATTTTATCCTACATTACAATTGAAGTACCTGCTCAAACAAGACACCTCAGCAGTATTTTGAAGCAGAAACCCGTCTAGTCAATTTCTGTATATTCTGTAGTTTTTCTAATCCGCTCTCCCTGTGGTTGAGCAAAATCGAATTGCCTCTCACAGTTTCAGACAGCTCTGTAAAGGTGACAATAGAGCTGCTCCCTGCTGTCATGAGGCATAAAATGGCATATGGGTCTAGAAAGAAATAATACAAGCATTTACGCTACTTTGAGCTATTGGTATTGTAAATGACAATGCTCTTCATTTATGTTTTTAAAACCAAAACATAAATAAAAGGCATTGTCATTTAAAATGCCAATAGCTCAAACTTGCGTAAATGCGAAACCAATTGCATTGCAGATGCTTGTGATCTGGTGGTTTCCAGACAGACTATCGGTGCCTGCCACGAAATGCCTCTGTGACCTGGCACTGCTAAGCGATATATTGTTCCCTCAAATGATGTGCTCTTGCTAACCTTTAGGGAGGGGGTGAGGATCAGAATCAGAAGCACACACCCAGGAGCAGTCAAAAGAACAAGGGCCCTAGTACTTACTGTTTTAGAAAAGTAAGTTGAATGTGCTTTTCTAGGGGATGAAGGGTGTAGCGGGCGGCGGTGTAAGGAATGGGACAGACATACTTGGACCTCCAGGGTGAAAGGCCACGCATGGACGGGTCCGATGGGAGAGCTGTAGCAAATGTTGGCTATTAGCCCAAACCTGCCTAGCTAGAATGTAAGGTTGGCAGCCACCAATTGTGTATTAACGAGGAAGGGTGTGTCATAATTTACACTGTCACACTAAAAAGTACATAACAAGAGGTACACATCTGTAGGAGCATGTGCTGTGTCCAAGTCATGCAGGAGGCTGTAGCAGATGCATCCTTCATCCTAACTATCCGTAGAGCACCAGACAATGTACTATGGTCCTTATAGAACGTATCATAAAAATACAGTGTTCTAAGAAAAAAATCAATGGGAGTTCAGGTAGGTGGTGATGCATTGGGTGCACGTATCAGGATGATGAATAACATTATCTTGTAACACCTCTACTTCAATAATAGACACCAATGTGCTATTAAACCACTTCTGTATGGCTGCACATTTTAGGATCATGGAGGTGACGCATCTTGTGTACAGACAGTAAAAGGTTTGAGAATAAATAAAAACAAATCTAAAATAAAACCATAAATGAAAATGAATAGGTATGCACTAAAATATTTTAACTGTGCTGCCGGTACCTGGGCTTTGTACCCAAATAATACGATCAACACAGATCTGTAAGCCTTGAACCGCTCCACTTCCTCCTAATGCCCCCCTCCCCATCAAAAAACAAACAAAAAAAAAACAGGATAAACGTCTGTAGGAGCTACATTGGATGTAACGAAAGAAAATAACACACAAAAATAATAAATATCGCCCAGCAGTTCATGGATGCATATACTGTCCCGGCCTCTTTGAGAAACAACCCAAGTCAACATTTCGATTCTACCCGCAGCCAGGCCCACGCTACGAAAAGGAATTGATCGCAGGCTCCTGAAGATGTCCTTAAAATGCTGTTTAAAATGTTTGAGACCTGAGAAGAAGTCACCAAGAGAAAAGGCGCGCACAGTTTATTGTAACCTTTTGCACAAGCCTATTGAAAACTCAGTCGAAGTGAACAGACACCAGAAGCACACACACAGAGCAGAAACGAATAAGATATACGTGATTCCTGTAATATTTTAGTAGCAGTGCAGTTGGCTTACAGGGCCGGACTGGGAACCAAAAGCAGCCCTGGCAAATTTTGTCAGGCCAGCCCCCATATGGTGCATAGCGATCGAGCGCAGCACACCAGCCTAACCACTACAAAGGTTTTGTGGGAAGGGGGTGGGGGTAGTGCAACTTTTGGGGGAGGTGTATACAACTTTGATTGTAAAAGACTGGGTCCCTGCTGTCCAGGTTTCCAGTACCAGTGATCTTTCCCTAAAAACATTTCCACAATGGGTACTTCTGTCCCCCTGTAAGTCCCTAGTAAGTGGTACCTTGGGTACCTTGGGCCTGGAGGCAGATGAATGACCCCCTTACTAGGACCATGCCACTGCCCCGCAGCTTGTATTCCCCTGTGAGGTAAAAAAAACAACCAAGTCGACATGGCACACTGCCTGTGTGCCATGCCAACTAGCACTACTCAAGATATAGGTAAGTCACCCCTCTAGCAGACCTTACCAGCCCTAAGGCAGTGTGCCCTATATCACAGGTGTGGGCATATCTGCCTGAGCAGATATGCCCCTAAAGTATTGGGTCTATTCCTTAATATTGTAAGTGCCAGGGAAGCCATAGAGAGTACATGGGCTGGGAACTTGACAAATCGACTTCCACAGGACCATCATGGCTTTGCTGAACCCAGGAGTGTTTGGTGCCAAACTACTCCTTTCAATAAACCCACACTGATGCCAGCATGGGATTTATTGTACCATGTACCTAGTGGTTGTGCCCACTTCTGCCAACGACATCCCTCCAATGGAGGAGGCAAAGTTAAGCGCACTTTACAGTCCCCTCCATCTTGAAGATGGGGGGACTCCCCCAACCCTGATTTTGCACTCTAGGGATTGTTTTGTGTAGGATGGTGTCCCTATATTTTTTGCTAAGTATACATTAATTTGTATGCAGGAGCTCATTCTAACTAACATAGGCTGTGGTTCTTTTGATCATTCATAAAGGTATCGTGCTTAGAAGAGGAAGGAGTGACTGCCAATCACTCCTTAGTAGGAAACATCTTCCAAGAAATTCAAAATTGGTCCCCTGAGCACTCTTGTTATCCAGTTGACCAAAATAAATCACGATACTGGAAGAATTCTGGAATCTTCTTCTATTGTTCTATCCTCGCCAACACGTGTTTCATCATTAGCTGACTTCATCAGGGCCAGGGAATCATATATCCTAAAATACTAAATGTTCAAATGTATATATATTTAACGTTTTTTTTAGATTCAAAACAAAGCAAAATAACAGCAGACCCTTCCAATCCAATACCTAATCAGTAACACCTTAACCAAAAATAGGAAACTTTAAAAGAACATAAGGAAGAACTAATTAAAATTATAATAAATGTGAGTGAAGTAACAGCATAACCTCATGTGCCACAATAGCCAGGCTCAACTCCATATAGTGGGAACAAAATATACCCATCATGCATGTGATTAGAAAGTTATGCTACTCCAAGTTAAATACTTAACACTATGCACTATTCCTCATTACATACTCAAATTCAAATAACCACCTATGTGTGTGACAAATACAAGACTAAACATCTTTAATCAATAATTTTCGCTTATGGAAACGAATTGTGCATCCGAAAGAAGGTGAGACAGAGTTTGTTGGTAAGAACTCTGTTCAATTGCATGAATATTTAGTCTGATATTCGACACAATCACTTGTACTCTTGTACTGTGGCCTACATTTGGCAAACAAATAGCTGTATGATATCTGTGAAATTAAATAGACCATGTGGCAAACACATGAAACAGCAACTTCCTTCTGAGGGAGGTTGCAGAGCATTAGAAAAAACTGAAAAAAACAATATTCGTACCTTCAATATTACGCCCCACGATGCTGTGGATACCACAATATTTTTTTAAAGAAATTATGGCCTAACTATATTTTTATTTTCATGTATAGGTGGAACATCACACATTGACTATGAGTCACATCCACTGGCCATCTTTTTTAAATAAGGTCAGCTGATGTGGACCAATGGGATAAGGAACTCTGAGCAGGTTGTGCATGACAATTAATACTTGTGCACAAGTTTAGGGTGAGTGAGGAATGCTGTTGCCAGACTCAGTCTGCCATCTGAACAAAGCTAAAACTGTGGCAGATAGGACCCAGACTCTATTGTGTATGGCCTGATACCCTTTTGGGTAGTGACAGTGAATGTGCTTTTCCTTTTGGGGGTAAGTGTAAGACCTGTGGTGTTTTTAGTACACTTTTGGGTTCAGTGTAAGACCTGTGGTGTTTCTACCACATTTCATGTTTGAGCTGGTTTGAATTATAACTTTTGATTAATACATGTTACACTGACTATCGATGCAGCCTTGGGTACATTTTCCTAGTTCCAGATCTAGAGCAAGTTTTTTTTAATGTACTTGTCTAAAAAGCATATTTATCTTTGCCATCCAGTAATAAAGTTGCCACTTTGAGCTGATTTGCATTAACTGATGTGCTTATCAGCTGTGGGGGTGAAAGGCCTCCTTGAGCAATAAGCTAATTCAGTGGAGAGTAAGATCCTGACACCGGAGGAAGGGAGTGGGGTTATGAGTTTCAAGAGTGATTATGGCCAACTCATTGTTAACTATGGAAGGTGAAGCCCTCAGTGAGTTTGTCTCGTTAGTGTTAGCTTTAGTGTCACCAGTCATCTCCTCTCACCGTTGTCACTAAGTGAGAATATATCCCGAATCCCAGCAGTTGTCTGCAGCCAAGCAGAAAGACTTGGTAAGTATAAACAATTAACGCTGCAGTTCCTGCTAAGGTCGGAGTTAAAGTTTTAATATAATTGTTATATATTTATTCAACAGGTCAATTAGGTTACAGCAGTCTAGATTTTAGAGTTGCTCTTGCCCGAGTGTAAGATATTAATATGTTTCCCTCGTCTTAATTGCTGATTTCACTCGCAAGAAAGTATCACTCATAGTCGCCCAAATGTCCCTCATAAATACACGAAAATTATGAAAATGTCACACATTACAATCTGAAACCTTGGTTACTATGAACCACTCAAAGCCACCAGGAAGCACTATTGTCCAAGGTTTCACCATTCTTCAGGTTGCTGGTCCGACTCCTGAAGCGGCCATCACGGAGGCAGAGAGATTTCGGGAGGGTGGGGGGTGGGGGGGGCGGAAGCGGAACGGTTACCAGTGATCTGACGACCCATATAACACCGTCCGGCACTGGGCTTTCAAACAGAGCAGTGGGCACAGTGCGTGCGGTAAACTCCCTCTGCATTGGCTCTCCCAGCATCACGTTACAGCTCGGACACAGAGAGCCGAGTTGGAAAGCCCTTGAACTCACCTGCTGCGGGCGGCAGTCGGCAGACAGGGGTGCTAATTAAATGATGGCCCTGGCAGCGGTCACGGTGCCTCTCTAGATCATCGTAGTTACGCGCACTTTAAATTGTGAAAGCCCAGTGCGCATGCGGCATGAGTGACCCACCAGCCTCACCCCACCCTAAGGTGAAATAACGTGCACAGACACGGGGGCGGAGGAGACACCTACGTGAACGCGCTGCGCTGCTGCACACCGGCAGTCCCAGTCCAGCACTGATAATTAGATTTAACTAAGGCTTACAATGGAGAAACAAAGAAAGTCATTATGACAGCATGCTGACAGGTGCCCCTCATAGAGCTGAAATAATGTAATACCAGCACTGTTCCACGAGTCATCTGCATGGTAGATGACCACGCTCCACACGTCAATGGTTGTGCTTTTTGGTCAGGTTGGTGCAACTGCGGAAATGGCGCGAAACAGCGCAGTGGGAGCGCACGTCGCCGTGAGCGTGCACATCGGATCGCCGGAGAAGACACGCCGACCTCCGAGGCTGCCTACACTGACCCGCGGGAGAGGGACACGCGGAAAGAGCCAGGTGAGTGGGTGGGGGGGCAGAGAGGGAGGGAGGGTGTGTGTGTGTTTGTGTGTGTGTGTGTGTGTCTGTGTGTGTGTGTGTCTGTCTGTGTGCGTGCGTGATTGTGAGAGGCTGCTGCTGTGAATGTGGAATGTGGAGCAAAAGATGTGCACGGCTGGGGGGGCGGGGCATGATGCGCGTCCACGATATGCAATCGGCTCTCGTGCACCTGTTGATCTCCCTTGAGGAGCGACTCCGTGACAATAGGTCGAGAGAGCTCGACCTAAAAAATGGCTCACATCTTGAACTATGCTTCCATTCTCCCGAAAAAACATCACAGAAATTAGTCCGATTAATTACTCTTTTCCACTTACATTTTGATTTCAAATCATTGATTGCCTTATCTAGTGTACGAACTCTATTGATTACTAAAATATACAGCTTTCTCTTCACTTCAAAAGCCTGATCAACAAACTTTTCTAATCTTTTCTTCTTCTTGTAAAAAGCTGTTTTCCTATTATTTTTCTTAAGATTTTTAATAAATTCAAAACTACTCTGTTATGAAACATTTGTCTACGAATGTCCAAAAACTGATTTGTCCTACGATCACCAGACACACTTTGATCTCCTCGTACCATTATACCATTTTTTGTTGACCTCTGCTTTTTCTTTCTAGTAACACTTTGGTTTTTTTTCGTAGAAACACTTTCTTGACTTTTTCTGCTTTTTAACAATTTCCTTAAAAAATCCTTGGTTTGCTTACCAGGAGCATTTTTTCTTTTCTCTGAAGATTGTCCTTAGCATGAATCTTCCAATTGAGTCCTATTGGTCGATAAAGTTTTCTTATAAACTCTTTTTTGGCGGTCTTTCGTAGGCATGATCTATTATAATTCTGTAGATATTTACAATCTGTTGAAAAGAAAAATGTAACATATTATACACCACTACTAACATAGCACATAGCAATTATATTAACTAAACATTATAAACACTAGTTCACATCTCTCTGTGTGTGTCTCTTATCACTCTCTGCCTGCACAATCTCCCTCTTTGCATGCCTCATCTTACTCTCTCTCTGTTTGTATGTGTGTGTCATCTCAATCTCTGCCTACACCATCTGTCTCTTTGTGTGTATGTGTCATCTCACTCTCTGTGCCTAAAACGATTTACCATGCTAAATGTTTTTTGCTGAAATGACTGGCTTTAAGATTTTTGACAAGCATCACACTGAGTGTATATATGAATTAAGGAATTATATTTTCATCTTTTTCCTTAATGTTAGCTGTGTGTAGAAATGAAATGATGTGAGAAATGCATAAACGATTTTACTAATGGCATCAATTAAGATACAATATACAAAAAGAGGGGCATATTTAGAAGCCCCTTGCACAATGTTTAACATGGATGCAAGCAGAAAATGCATACAGAGTAATAAAATTGGCATTACACTATCTCTATACCAACATTAATGTTAAACATTGCGCAAGGGGATTGTAAATATGCCAATGAAACCATTACACTATCTCTATACCAGCATTAATGTTAAACATTGCGCAAGGGGCTTGTAAATATGCCAATGAAACCATTACACTATCTCTATACCAGCATTAATGTCAAACATTGTGCAAGATGCTTGTAAATATGCCAATGAAACCATTACACTACCTCTATACCAGCATAAATGTCAAACAGTGCGCAAGGGGCTTGTAAATTTGCCAATTAAACCATTACACTATCACTATACCAGCATTAATGTCAAACATTGCGCAGTGGGCTAGTAAATATGCCAATGAAAACATTACACTATCTCTATACCAGAATTAATGTCAAAGAATGTGCAAGGGGCTTGTAAATATGCCAATGAAACCATTACACTATCTCTATACCAGCATTAATGTTAAACATTGCGCAAGGGGCTTGTAAATATGCCAATGAAACCATTACACTATCTCTATACCAGCATTAATGTCAAACATTGTGCAAGATGCTTGTAAATATGCCAATGAAACCATTACACTACCTCTATACCAGCATAAATGTCAAACAGTGCGCAAGGGGCTTGTAAATTTGCCAATTAAACCATTACACTATCACTATACCAGCATTAATGTCAAACATTGCGCAGTGGGCTAGTAAATATGTCAATGAAACCATTACACTATCTCTATACCAGAATTAATGTCAAAGAATGCGTAAGGGGCTTGTAAATATGCCAATGAAACCATTACACTATCTCTATACCAGCATTAATGTCAAACATTGCGCAAGGGGCTTGTAAATATGCCAATAAAACCAGTACACTATCTCTATACCAGCATTAATGTCAAACATTGCGCATGGGGCTTGTAAATATGCCAATGAAACCATTACACTATCTCTTTTCAGCATTAATGTCAAACATTGCGCAAGGGGCTTGTAAATATGCCAATGAAACCATTACACTATCTATATACCAGCATTATTGTCAAACATTGCGCAAGGGGCTTGTAAATATGTCAATGAAACCATTACACTATCTCTATACCAGCATTAATGTCAAACATTGCGCAAGGGGCTTGTAAATATGCCAATGAAACCATTACACTATCTCTATACCAGCATTAATGTCAAACATTGCCCAAGGGGCTCGTAAATATGCCAATGAAACCATTACACTATCTCTATACCAGCATTAATGTCAAACATTGCGCAAGGGGGTTGTAAATATGCCAATAAAACCATCACACTATCTCTATAACAGCATCAATGTCAAACATTGCGCAAGGGGCTTGTAAATATGCCAATGAAACCATTACACTATCTCTATACCAGCATTAATGTTAAACATAGCGCAAGGGGCTTGTAAATATGCCAATGAAACCAATACACTATCTCCATACCAGCATTAATGTCAAACATTGAGCAAGGGGCTTGTAGATATGCCAATGAAACCATTACACTATCTCTATACCAGCATTAATGTTAAACATAGCGCAAGGGGCTTATAAATATGCCAATGAAACCATTACACTATCTCTATACCAGCATTAATGTTAAATATTGCGCAAGGGGCTTGTAAATATGCCAATGAAACCATTACCCTAACATTATACCAGCATTAATGTTAAACATTGCGCAAGGGGCTTGTAAATATGCCAATGAAACCATTACACTATCTCTAAACCAGCATTAATGTTAAGCATTGCGCTAGGGGCTTGTAAATATGCCAATGAAACCATTACACTATCTCTATACCAGCATTAATGTCAAACATTGCGCAAGGGGCTTGTAAATATGCCTCTCTTTTTTTGTATATTCAATCTCAATTTATGCCATTAAAAAAACCCTTTAAGCATCTCTCACAGCATTTCATATTCTTGTCTGTGTGCCAATTATATTAATCTGCATGCATTTTCTGCTTGCACCCATGTCAAACATTACGCAAAAGGCTTGTAAATATGCCTCTCTTTTTTGTATATTCCTTCTCAATTTATGCCATTAGTGAAATCCTTTATGCATCTCCCACACCATTTCATAAGGTTTTCTATCTGCTATTCCTATCCCTCTCCATACATTCACTGCTTCCACCCATGTTAAAGATTGCACAAGGCACTTCTAAAAAAGGACCATATTTACAAGTCCAATGAAACCATTACACTATCTCTATACCAGCATTGACTCCAAGCATAAAAAACAATTTAAAAAGAAGTCTACCTTATAAACTAAAAAATACGAACTGTAAGCACACAGAGCTAACATTATGGAAAAAGGTAAAAATATAATTCCTTAATTCACACAGATACTCACTGTGATCCTCAAACATTGCGTAAGGGGCTTGTAAATATGCCAATGAAACCATCACACTATCTCTATACCAGCATTAATGTCAAACATTGCGCAAGGGGCTTGTAAATATGCCAATAAAACCACTACACTATCTCTATACCAGCATTAATGTCAAACATTGCGCAAGGGGCTTGTAAATATGCCAATTAAACCATTACACTATCTCTATACCAGCATTAATGTCAAACATTGCGCAAGGGGCTTGTAAATATGCCAATGAAACCATTACACTATCTCTATAACAGCAATAATGTTAAACATTGCGCAAGGGGCTTGTAAATATGCCAATGAAACCATTACACTATCTCTATACCAGCATTAATGTCAAACATTGTGCAATTGGCTTGTAAATATACCAATGAAACCATTACACAATCTCTAAACCAGCATTAATGTCAAACATTGCGCAAGGGGCTTGTAAAAATGCCAATGAAACCATTACACTATCTCTATACCAGCATTAATGTTAGACATTGCGCAAGGGGCTTGTAAATATGCCAATGAAACCATTACACTATCTCTATACCAACATTAATGTTAAACATTGCGCAAGGGGATTGTAAATATGCCAATGAAACCATTACACTATCTCTATACCAGCATTAATGTTAAACATTGCGCAAGGGGCTTGTAAATATGCCAATGAAACCATTACACTATCTCTATACCAGCATTAATGTCAAACATTGTGCAAGATGCTTGTAAATATGCCAATGAAACCATTACACTACCTCTATACCAGCATAAATGTCAAACAGTGCGCAAGGGGCTTGTAAATTTGCCAATTAAACCATTACACTATCACTATACCAGCATTAATGTCAAACATTGCGCAGTGGGCTAGTAAATATGCCAATGAAACCATTACACAATCTCTAAACCAGCATTAATGTCAAACATTGCGCAAGGGGCTTGTAAAAATGCCAATGAAACCATTACACTATCTCTATACCAGCATTAATGTTAGACATTGCGCAAGGGGCTTGTAAATATGCCAATGAAACCATTACACTATCTCTATACCAGCAGTAATGTTAAACATTGTGCAAGGGGCTTGTAAATATACCAATGAAACCATTACACAATCTCTAAACCAGCATTAATGTCAAACATTGCACATGAGGCTTGTAAAAATGCAAATGAAACCATTACACTATCTCTATAATAGCATAAATGTTAAACATTGCGCAAGGGGGTTGTAAATATGCCAATGAAACCATTATACTATCTCTATATCAGCATTAATTTGAAACATTGCGCAAGGGGCTTGTAAATATGCCAATGAAACCATTACACTATCTCTATACCAGCATTAATGTCAAACATTGCGCAAGGGACTTGTAAATATGCCAATGAAACCATTACACTACCTCTATACCAGCATAAATGTCAAACATTGCGTAAGGGGCTTGTAAATATACCAATGAAACCATTACACAATCTCTAAACCAGCATTAATGTCAAACATTGCGCATGAGGCTTGTAAAAATGCAAATGAAACCATTACACTATCTCTATAATAGCATAAATGTTAAACATTGCGCAAGGGGGTTGTAAATATGCCAATGAAACCATTACACTATCTCTATACCAGCATTAATTTGAAACATTGCGCAAGGGGCTTGTAAATATGCCAATGAAACCATTACACTAGCTCTATACCAGCATTAATGTCAAACATTGCGCAAGGGACTTGTAAATATGCCAATGAAACCATTACACTACCTCTATACCAGCATAAATGTCAAACATTGCGTAAGGGGCTTGTAAATATGCCAATAAAACCATTACACTATCTCTATACCAGCATTAATGTCAAACATTGCGCAAGGGGCTTGTAAATATGCCAATGAAACCAGTACACTATCTCTATACCAGCATTAATGTCAAACATTGCGCAAGGGGCTTGTAAATATGCCAATGAAACCATTACACTATCTCTTTTCAGCATTAATGTCAAACATTGCGCAAGGGGCTTGTAAATATGCCAATGAAACCATTACACTATCTATATACCAGCATTATTGTCAAACATTGCGCAAGGGGCTTGTAAATATGTCAATGAAACCATTACACTATCTCTATACCAGCATTAATGTCAAACATTGCGCAAGGGGCTTGTAAATATGCCAATGAAACCATTACACTATCTCTATACCAGCATTAATGTCAAACATTGCACAAGGGGCTCGTAAATATGCCAATGAAACCATTACACTATCTCTATACCAGCATTAATGTCAAACATTGCGCAAGGGGCTTGTAAATATGGCAATGAAACCCTTACACTATCTCTATATCAGCATTAATGTCAAACATTGCGCAAGGGGCTTGTAAATATGCCAATTAAACCATTACACTATCTCTATACCAGCATTAATGTTAAACATTGTGCAAATGGGTTTGTAAATATGCCAATTAAACCATTACACTATCTCTATACCAGCATTAATGTCAAACATTGCGCAAGGGGCTTGTAAATATGCCAAAGAAACCATTACACTATCTCTATAACAGCATTAATGTTAAACATTGCGCAAGGGGCTTGTAAATATGCCAATGAAACCATTACACTATCTCTATACCAGCATTAATGTCAAACATTGCGCAAGGGGCTTGTAAATATGCCAATAAAACCATTACACTATCTCTATAACAGCATTAATGTTAAACATTGCGCAAGGGGCTTGTAAATATGCCAATGACACCATTACACTATCTCTATACCAGCATTAATGTTAAACATAGCGCAAGGGGCTTGTAAATATGCCAATGAAACCAATACACTATCTCCATACCAGCATTAATGTCAAACATTGAGCAAGGGGCTTGTAGATATGCCAATGAAACCATTACACTATCTCTATACCAGCATTAATGTTAAACATAGCGCAAGGGGCTTATAAATATGCCAATGAAACCATTACACTATCTCTATACCAGCATTAATGTTAAATATTGCGCAAGGGGCTTGTAAATATGCCAATGAAACCATTACCCTAACATTATACCAGCATTAATGTTAAATATTGCGCAAGGGGCTTGTAAATATGCCAATGAAACCATTACACTATCTCTAAACCAGCATTAATGTTAAGCATTGCGCTAGGGGCTTGTAAATATGCCAATGAAACCATTACGCTATCTCTATACCAGCATTAATGTCAAACATTGCGCAAGGGGCTTGTAAATATGCCTCTCTTTTTTTGTATATTCAATCTCAATTTATGCCATTAAAAAAACCCTTTAAGCATCTCTCACAGCATTTCATATTCTTGTCTGTGTGCCAATTATATTAATCTGCATGCATTTTCTGCTTGCACCCATGTCAAACATTACGCAAAAGGCTTGTAAATATGCCTCTCTTTTTTGTATATTCCTTCTCAATTTATGCCATTAGTGAAATCCTTTATGCATCTCCCACACCATTTCATAAGGTTTTCTATCTGCTATTCCTATCCCTCTCCATACATTCACTGCTTCCACCCATGTTAAAGATTGCACAAGGCACTTCTAAAAAAGGACCATATTTACAAGTCCAATGAAACCATTACACTATCTCTATACCAGCATTGACTCCAAGCATAAAAACAATTTAAAAAGAAGTCTACCTTATAAACTAAAAAATACAAACTGTAAGCACACAGAGCTAACATTATGGAAAAAGGTAAAAATATAATTCCTTAATTCACACAGATACTCACTGTGATCCTCAAACATTGCGTAAGGGGCTTGTAAATATGCCAATGAAACCATTACACTATCTCTATACCAGCATCAATTTCAAACATTGCGCAAGGGGCTTGTAAATATGCCAATGAAACCATTACACTATCTCTATAACAGCATTAATGTTAAACATTGCGCAAGGGGCTTGTAAATATGCCAATGAAACCATTACACTATCTCTATACCAGCATTAATGTCAAACATTGCGCTAGGGGCTTGTAAATATGCCAATTAAACCATTACACTATCTCTATACCAGCATCAATGTCAAACATTGCGCAAGGGGCTTGTAAATATGCCAATGAAACCATTACACTATCTCTATAACAGCATTAATGTTAAACATTGCGCAAGGGGCTTGTAAATATGCCACTGAAACCATTACACTATCTCTATACCAGCATTAATGTCAAACATTGTGCAATTGGCTTGTAAATATACCAATGAAACCATTACACAATCTCTAAACCAGCATTAATGTCAAACATTGCGCAAGGGGCTTGTAAAAATGCCAATGAAACCATTACACTATCTCTATACCAGCATTAATGTTAGACATCGCGCAAGGGGCTTGTAAATATGCCAATGAAACCATTACACTATCTCTATACCAACATTAATGTTAAACATTGCGCAAGGGGATTGTAAATATGCCAATGAAACCATTACACTATCTCTATACCAGCATTAATGTTAAACATTGCGCAAGGGGCTTGTAAATATGCCAATGAAACCATTACACTATCTCTATACCAGCATTAATGTCAAACATTGAGCAAGATGCTTGTAAATATGCCAATGAAACCATTACACTACCTCTATACCAGCATAAATGTCAAACAGTGCGCAAGGGGCTTGTAAATTTGCCAATTAAACCATTACACTATCACTATACCAGCATTAATGTCAAACATTGCGCAGTGGGCTAGTAAATATGCCAATGAAACCATTACACTATCTCTATACCAGAATTAATGTCAAAGAATGCGCAAGGGGCTTGTAAATATGCCAATGAAACCATTACACTATCTCTATACCAGCATTAATGTTAAACATTGCGCAAGGGGCTTGTAAATATGCCAATGAAGCCATTACACTATCTCTATACCAGCATTAATGTCAAACATTGTGCAAGATGCTTGTAAATATGCCAATGAAACCATTACACTACCTCTATACCAGCATAAATGTCAAACAGTGCGCAAGGGGCTTGTAAATTTGCCAATTAAACCATTACACTATCACTATACCAGCATTAATGTCAAACATTGCGCAGTGGGCTAGTAAATATGCCAATGAAACCATTACACTATCTCTATACCAGAATTAATGTCAAAGAATGCGCAAGGGGCTTGTAAATATGCCAATGAAACCATTACACTATCTCTATACCAGCATTAATGTCAAACATTGCACAAGTGGCTTGTAAATATACCAATGAAACCATTACACAATCTCTAAACCAGCATTAATGTCAAACATTGTGCAAGTGGCTTGTAAAAATGCCAATGAAACCATTACACTACCTCTATACCAGCATAAATGTCAAACAGTGCGCAAGGGGCTTGTAAATTTGCCAATTAAACCATTACACTATCACTATACCAGCATTAATGTCAAACATTGCGCAGTGGGCTAGTAAATATGCCAATGAAACCATTACACAATCTCTAAACCAGCATTAATGCCAAACATTGCGCAAGGGGCTTGTAAAAATGCCAATGAAACCATTACACTATCTCTATACCAGCATTAATGTTAGACATTGCGCAAGGGGCTTGTAAATATGCCAATGAAACCATTACACTATCTCTATACCAGCAGTAATGTTAAACATTGTGCAAGGGGCTTGTAAATATACCAATGAAACCATTACACAATCTCTAAACCAGCATTAATGTCAAACATTGCGCATGAGGCTTGTAAAAATGCAAATGAAACCATTACACTATCTCTATAATAGCATACATGTTAAACATTGCGCAAGGGGGTTGTAAATATGCCAATGAAACCATTACACTATCTCTATACCAGCATTAATTTTAAACATTGCGCAAGGGGCTTGTAAATATGCCAATGAAACCATTACACTATCTCTATACCAGCATTAATGTCAAACAT
This sequence comes from Lissotriton vulgaris, assembly GCF_964263255.1. NCBI lineage: Eukaryota > Metazoa > Chordata > Amphibia > Caudata > Salamandridae > Lissotriton > Lissotriton vulgaris. The sequence goes on along the minus strand of NW_028252036.1, from coordinate 146,000 downwards.
TGCGCAAGGGACTTGTAAATATGCCAATAAAACCATTACACTACCTCTATACCAGCATAAATGTCAAACATTGCGTAAGGGGCTTGTAAATATGCCAATGAAACCATTACACTATTTCTATACCAGCATTAATGTCAAACATTGCGCAAGGGGCTTGTAAATATGCCAATGAAACCAGTACACTATCTCTATACCAGCATTAATGTCAAACATTGCGCAAGGGGCTTGTAAATATGCCAATGAAACCATTACACTATCTCTTTTGAGCATTAATGTCAAACATAACGCAAGGGGCTTGTAAATATGCCAATGAAACCATTACACTATCTATATACCAGCATTATTGTCAAACATTGCGCAAGGGGCTTGTAAATATGTCAATGAAACCATTACACTATCTCTATACCAGCATTAATGTCAAACATTGCGCAAGGGGCTTGTAAATATGCCAATGAAACCATTACACTATCTCTATACCAGCATTAATGTCAAACATTGCACAAGGGACTCGTAAATATGCCAATGAAACCATTACACTATCTCTATACCAGCATTAATGTCAAACATTGCGCAAGGGGCTTGTAAATATGGCAATAAAACCCTTACACTATCTCTATATCAGCATTAATGTCAAACATTGCGCAAGGGGCTTGTAAATATGCCAATTAAACCATTACACTATCTCTATACCAGCATTAATGTTAAACATTGCGCAAATGGGTTTGTAAATATGCCAATTAAACCATTACACTATCTCTATACCAGCATTAATGTCAAACATTGCGCAAGGGACTTGTAAATATGCCAAAGAAACCATTACACTATCTCTATAACAGCATTAATGTTAAACATTGCGCAAGGGGCTTGTAAATATGCCAATGAAACCATTACACTATCTCCTATACCAGCATTAATGTCAAACATTGCGCAAGGGGCTTGTAAATATGCCAATAAAACAATTACACTATCTCTATAACAGCATTAATGTTAAACATTGCGCAAGGGGCTTGTAAATATGCCAATTAAACCATTACACTATCTCTATACCTGCATTATTGTTAAACATAGCGCAAGGGGCTTGTAAATATGCCAATGAAACCAATACACTATCTCCATACCAGCATTAATGTCAAACATTGAGCAAGGGGCTTGTAGATATCCCAATGAAACCATTACACTATCTCTATACCAGCATTAATGTTAAACATAGCGCAAGGGGCTTATAAATATGCCAATGAAACCATTACACTATCTCTATACCAGCATTAATGTTAAATATTGCGCAAGGGGCTTGTAAATATGCCAATGAAACCATTACCCTAACATTATACCAGCATTAATGTTAAACATTGCGCAAGGGGCTTGTACATATGCCAATGAAACCATTACACTATCTCTAAACCAGCATTAATGTTAAGCATTGCGCTAGGGTCTTGTAAATATGCCAATGAAACCATTACACTATCTCTATACCAGCATTAATGTCAAACATTGCACAAGGGGCTTGTAAATATGCCTCTCTTTTTTTGTATATTCAATCTCAATTTATGCCATTAAAAAAAACCTTTAAGCATCTCTCACAGCATTTCATATTCTTGTCTGTGTGCCAATTATATTAATCTGCATGCATTTTCTGCTTGCACCCATTTCAAACATTACGCAAAAGGCTTGTAAATATGCCTCTCTTTTTTGTATATTCCTTCTCAATTTATGCCATTAGTGAAATCCTTTATGCATCTCCCACACCATTTCATAAGGTTTTCTATCTGCTATTCCTATCCCTCTCCATACATTCACTGCTTCCACCCATGTTAAAGATTGCACAAGGCACTTCTAAAAAAGGACCATATTTACAAGTCCAATGAAACCATTACACTATCTCTATACCAGCATTGACTCCAAGCATAAAAACAATTTAAAAAGAAGTCCACCTTATAAACTAAAAAATACAAACTGTAAGCACACAGAGCTAACATTATGGAAAAAGGTAAAAATATAATTCCTTAATTCACACAGATACTCACTGTGATCCTCAAACATTGCGTAAGGGGCTTGTAAATATGCCAATGAAACCATTACACTATCTCTATACCAGCATCAATTTCAAACATTGCGCAAGGGGCTTGTAAATATGCCAATTAAACCATTACACTATCTCTATACCAGCATCAATGTCAAACATTGCGCAAGGGGCTTGTAAATATGCCAATGAAACCATTACACTATCTCTATAACAGCATTAATGTTAAACATTGCGCAAGGGGCTTGTAAATATGCCAATGAAACCATTACACTATCTCTATACCAGCATTAATGTCAAACATTGTGCAATTGGCTTGTAAATATACCAATGAAACCATTACACAATCTCTAAACCAGCATTAATGTCAAACATTGCGCAAGGGGCTTGTAAAAATGCCAATGAAACCATTACACTATCTCTATACCAGCATTAATGTTAGACATTGCGCAAGGGGCTTGTAAATATGCCAATGAAACCATTACACTATCTCTATACCAACATTAATGTTAAACATTGCGCAAGGGGATTGTAAATATGCCAATGAAACCATTACACTATCTCTATACCAGCATTAATGTTAAACATTGCGCAAGGGGCTTGTAAATATGCCAATGAAACCATTACACTATCTCTATACCAGCATTAATGTCAAACATTGAGCAAGATGCTTGTAAATATGCCAATGAAACCATTACACTACCTCTATACCAGCATAAATGTCAAACAGTGCGCAAGGGGCTTGTAAATTTGCCAATTAAACCATTACACTATCACTATACCAGCATTAATGTCAAACATTGCGCAGTGGGCTAGTAAATATGCCAATGAAACCATTACACTATCTCTATACCAGAATTAATGTCAAAGAATGCGCAAGGGGCTTGTAAATATGCCAATGAAACCATTACACTATCTCTATACCAGCATTAATGTTAAACATTGCGCAAGGGGCTTGTAAATATGCCAATGAAACCATTACACTATCTCTATACCAGCATTAATGTCAAACATTGTGCAAGATGCTTGTAAATATGCCAATGAAACCATTACACTACCTCTATACCAGCATAAATGTCAAACAGTGCGCAAGGGGCTTGTAAATTTGCCAATTAAACCATTACACTATCACTATACCAGCATTAATGTCAAACATTGCGCAGTGGGCTAGTAAATATGCCAATGAAACCATTACACTATCTCTATACCAGAATTAATGTCAAAGAATGCGCAAGGGGCTTGTAAATATGCCAATGAAACCATTACACTATCTCTATACCAGCATTAATGTCAAACATTGCACAAGTGGCTTGTAAATATACCAATGAAACCATTACACAATCTCTAAACCAGCATTAATGTCAAACATTGTGCAAGTGGCTTGTAAAAATGCCTATGAAACCATTACACTACCTCTATACCAGCATAAATGTCAAACAGTGCGCAAGGGGCTTGTAAATTTGCCAATTAAACCATTACACTATCACTATACCAGCATTAATGTCAAACATTGCGCAGTGGGCTAGTAAATATGCCAATGCAACCATTACACAATCTCTAAACCAGCATTAATGCCAAACATTGCGCAAGGGGCTTGTAAAAATGCCAATGAAACCATTACACTATCTCTATACCAGCATTAATGTTAGACATTGCGCAAGGGGCTTGTAAATATGCCAATGAAACCATTACACTATCTCTATACCAGCAGTAATGTTAAACATTGTGCAAGGGGCTTGTAAATATACCAATGAAACCATTACACAATCTCTAAACCAGCATTAATGTCAAACATTGCGCATGAGGCTTGTAAAAATGCAAATGAAACCAATACACTATCTCTATAATAGCATACATGTTAAACATTGCGCAAGGGGGTTGTAAATATGCCAATGAAACCATTACACTATCTCTATACCAGCATTAATTTTAAACATTGCGCAAGGGGCTTGTAAATATGCCAATGAAACCATTACACTATCTCTATACCAGCATTAATGTCAAACATTGCGCAAGGGACTTGTAAATATGCCAATGAACCCATTACACTACCTCTATACCAGCATAAATGTCAAACATTGCGTAAGGGGCTTGTAAATATGCCAATGAAACTATTACACTATCTCTATACCAGCATTAATGTCAAACATTGCGCAAGGGGCTTGTAAATATGCCAATGAAACCAGTACACTATCTCTATACCAGCATTAATGTCAAACATTGCGCAAGGTGCTTGTAAATATGCCAATGAAACCATTACACTATCTCTTTTGAGCATTAATGTCAAACATTGCGCAAGGGGCTTGTAAATATGCCAATGAAACCATTACACTATCTATATACCAGCATTATTGTCAAACATTGCGCAAGGGGCTTATAAATATGTCAATGAAACCATTACACTATCTCTATACCAGCATTAATGTCAAACATTGCGCAAGGGGCTTGTAAATATGCCAATGAAACCATTACACTATCTCTATACCAGCATTAATGTCAAACATTGCACAAGGGGCTCGTAAATATGCCAATGAAACCATTACACTATCTCTATACCAGCATTAATGTCAAACATTGCGCAAGGGGCTTGTAAATATGTCAATGAAACCCTTACACTATCTCTATATCAGCATTAATGTCAAACATTGCGCAAGGGGCTTGTAAATATGCCAATTAAACCATTACACTATCTCTATACCAGCATTAATGTTAAACATTGCGCAAATGGGTTTGTAAATATGCCAATTAAACCATTACACTATCTCTATACCAGCATTAATGTCAAACATTGCGCAAGGGACTTGTAAATATGCCAAAGAAACCATTACACTATCTCTATAACAGCATTAATGTTAAACATTGCGCAAGGGGCTTGTAAATATGCCAATGAAACCATTACACTATCTCCTATACCAGCATTAATGTCAAACATTGCGCAAGGGGCTTGTAAATATGCCAATAAAACCATTACACTATCTCTATAACAGCATTAATGTTAAACATTGTGCAAGGGGCTTGTAAATATGCCAATGAAACCATTACACTATCTCCTATACCAGCATTAATGTCAAACATTGCGCAAGGGGCTTGTAAATATGCCAATAAAACCATTACACTATCTCTATAACAGCATTAATGTTAAACATTGCGCAAGGGGCTTGTAAATATGCCAATGAAACCATTACACTATCTCTATACCTGCATTATTGTTAAACATAGCGCAAGGGGCTTGTAAATATGCCAATGAAACCAATACACTATCTCCATACCAGCATTAATGTCAAACATTGAGCAAGGGGCTTGTAGATATGCCAATGAAACCAATACACTATCTCTATACCAGCATTAATGTTAAACATAGCGCAAGGGGCTTATAAATATGCCAATGAAACCATTACACTATCTCTATACCAGCATTAATGTTAAATATTGCGCATGAGGCTTGTAAAAATGCAAATGAAACCAATACACTATCTCTATAATAGCATACATGTTAAACATTGCGCAAGGGGGTTGTAAATATGCCAATGAAACCATTACACTATCTCTATACCAGCATTAATGTCAAACATTGCGCAAGGGGCTTGTAAATATGCCAATGAAACCATTACACTATCTATATACCAGCATTAATGTTAAACATAGCGCAAGGGGCTTATAAATATGCCAATGAAACCATTACACTATCTCTAAACCAGCATTAATGCCAAACATTGCGCAAGGGGCTTGTAAAAATGCCAATGAAACCATTACACTATCTCTATACCAGCATTAATGTTAGACATTGCGCAAGGGGCTTGTAAATATGCCAATGAAACCATTACACTATCTCTATACCAGCAGTAATGTTAAACATTGTGCAAGGGGCTTGTAAATATACCAATGAAACCATTACACAATCTCTAAACCAGCATTAATGTCAAACATTGCGCATGAGGCTTGTAAAAATGCAAATGAAACCAATACACTATCTCTATAATAGCATACATGTTAAACATTGCGCAAGGGGGTTGTAAATATGCCAATGAAACCATTACACTATCTCTATACCAGCATTAATTTTAAACATTGCGCAAGGGGCTTGTAAATATGCCAATGAAACCATTACACTATCTCTATACCAGCATTAATGTCAAACATTGCGCAAGGGACTTGTAAATATGCCAATGAAACCATTACACTACCTCTATACCAGCATAAATGTCAAACATTGCGTAAGGGGCTTGTAAATATGCCAATGAAACTATTACACTATCTCTATACCAGCATTAATGTCAAACATTGCGCAAGGGGCTTGTAAATATGCCAATGAAACCAGTACACTATCTCTATACCAGCATTAATGTCAAACATTGCGCAAGGGGCTTGTAAATATGCCAATAAAACCATTACACTATCTCTTTTGAGCATTAATGTCAAACATTGCGCAAGGGGCTTGTAAATATGCCAATGAAACCATTACACTATCTATATACCAGCATTATTGTCAAACATTGCGCAAGGGGCTTGTAAATATGTCAATGAAACCATTACACTATCTCTATACCAGCATTAATGTCAAACATTGCGCAAGGGGCTTGTAAATATGCCAATGAAACCATTACACTATCTCTATACCAGCATTAATGTCAAACATTGCACAAGGGGCTCGTACATATGCCAATGAAACCATTACACTATCTCTATACCAGCATTAATGTCAAACACTGCGCAAGGGGCTTGTAAATATGTCAATGAAACCCTTACACTATCTCTATATCAGCATTAATGTCAAACATTGCGCAAGGGGCTTGTAAATATGCCAATTAAACCATTACACTATCTCTATACCAGCATTAATGTTAAACATTGCGCAAATGGGTTTGTAAATATGCCAATTAAACCATTACACTATCTCTATACCAGCATTAATGTCAAACATTGCGCAAGGGACTTGTAAATATGCCAAAGAAACCATTACACTATCTCTATAACAGCATTAATGTTAAACATTGCGCAAGGGGCTTGTAAATATGCCAATGAAACCATTACACTATCTCCTATACCAGCATTAATGTCAAACATTGCGCAAGGGGCTTGTAAATATGCCAATAAAACCATTACACTATCTCTATAACAGCATTAATGTTAAACATTGTGCAAGGGGCTTGTAAATATGCCAATGAAACCATTACACTATCTCCTATACCAGCATTAATGTCAAACATTGCGCAAGGGGCTTGTAAATATGCCAATAAAACCATTACACTATCTCTATAACAGCATTAATGTTAAACATTGCGCAAGGGGCTTGTAAATATGCCAATGAAACCATTACACTATCTCTATACCTGCATTATTGTTAAACATAGCGCAAGGGGCTTGTAAATATGCCAATGAAACCAATACACTATCTCCATACCAGCATTAATGTCAAACATTGAGCAAGGGGCTTGTAGATATGCCAATGAAACCATTACACTATCTCTATACCAGCATTAATGTTAAACATAGCGCAAGGGGCTTATAAATATGCCAATGAAACCATTACACTATCTCTATACCAGCATTAATGTTAAATATTGCGCAAGGGGCTTGTAAATATGCCAATGAAACCATTACCCTAACATTATACCAGCATTAATGTTAAACATTGCGCAAGGGGCTTGTAAATATGCCAATGAAACCATTACACTATCTCTAAACCAGCATTAATGTTAAGCATTGCGCTAGGGTCTTGTAAATATGCCAATGAAACCATTACACTATCTCTATACCAGCATTAATGTCAAACATTGCACAAGGGGCTTGTAAATATGCCTCTCTTTTTTTGTATATTCAATCTCAATTTATGCCCTTAAAAAAAACCTTTAAGCATCTCTCACAGCATTTCATATTCTTGTCTGTGTGCCAATTATATTAATCTGCATGCATTTTCTGCTTGCACCCATTTCAAACATTACGCAAAAGGCTTGTAAATATGCCTCTCTTTTTTGTATATTCCTTCTCAATTTATGCCATTAGTGAAATCCTTTATGCATCTCCCACACCATTTCATAAGGTTTTCTATCTGCTATTCCTATCCCTCTCCATACATTCACTGCTTCCACCCATGTTAAAGATTGCACAAGGCACTTCTAAAAAAGGACCATATTTACAAGTCCAATGAAACCATTACACTATCTCTATACCAGCATTGACTCCAAGCATAAAAACAATTTAAAAAGAAGTCTACCTTATAAACTAAAAAATACAAACTGTAAGCACACAGAGCTAACATTATGGAAAAAGGTAAAAATATAATTCCTTAACTCACACAGATACTCACTGTGATCCTCAAACATTGCGTAAGGGGCTTGTAAATATGCCAATGAAACCATTACACTATCTCTATACCAGCATCAATTTCAAACATTGCGCAAGGGGCTTGTAAATATGCCAATGAAACCATTACACTATCTCTATAAGAGCATTAATGTTAAACATTGTGCAAGGGGCTTGTAAATATGCCAATGAAACCATTACACTATCTCTATACCAGCATTAATGTCAAACATTGCGCTAGGGGCTTGTAAATATGCCAATTAAACCATTACACTATCTCTATACCAGCATCAATGTCAAACATTGCGCAAGGGGCTTGTAAATATGCCAATGAAACCATTACACTATCTCTATAACAGCATTAATGTTAAACATTGCGCAAGGGGCTTGTAAATATGCCAATGAAACCATTACACTATCTCTATACCAGCATTAATGTCAAACATTGTGCAATTGGCTTGTAAATATACCAATGAAACCATTACACAATCTCTAAACCAGCATTAATGTCAAACATTGCGCAAGGGGCTTGTAAAAATGCCAATGAAACCATTACACTATCTCTATACCAGCATTAATGTTAGACATTGCGCAAGGGGCTTGTAAATATGCCAATGAAACCATTACACTATCTCTATACCAACATTAATGTTAAACATTGCGCAAGGGGATTGTAAATATGCCAATGAAACCATTACACTATCTCTATACCAGCATTAATGTTAAACATTGCGCAAGGGGCTTGTAAATATGCCAATGAAACCATTACACTATCTCTATACCAGCATTAATGTCAAACATTGAGCAAGATGCTTGTAAATATGCCAATGAAACCATTACACTACCTCTATACCAGCATAAATGTCAAACAGTGCGCAAGGGGCTTGTAAATTTGCCAATTAAACCATTACACTATCACTATACCAGCATTAATGTCAAACATTGCGCAGTGGGCTAGTAAATATGCCAATGAAACCATTACACTATCTCTATACCAGAATTAATGTCAAAGAATGCGCAAGGGGCTTGTAAATATGCCAATGAAACCATTACACTATCTCTATACCAGCATTAATGTTAAACATTGCGCAAGGGGCTTGTAAATATGCCAATGAAACCATTACACTATCTCTATACCAGCATTAATGTCAAACATTGTGCAAGATGCTTGTAAATATGCCAATGAAACCATTACACTACCTCTATACCAGCATAAATGTCAAACAGTGCGCAAGGGGCTTGTAAATTTGCCAATTAAACCATTACACTATCACTATACCAGCATTAATGTCAAACATTGCGCAGTGGGCTAGTAAATATGCCAATGAAACCATTACACTATCTCTATACCAGAATTAATGTCAAAGAATGCGCAAGGGGGCTTGTAAATATGCCAATGAAACCAATTACACTATCTCTATACCAGCATTAATGTCAAACATTGCACAAGTGGCTTGTAAATATACCAATGAAACCATTACACAATCTCTAAACCAGCATTAATGTCAAACATTGTGCAAGTGGCTTGTAAAAATGCCAATGAAACCATTACACTACCTCTATACCAGCATAAATGTCAAACAGTGCGCAAGGGGCTTGTAAATTTGCCAATTAAACCATTACACTATCACTATACCAGCATTAATGTCAAACATTGCGCAGTGGGCTAGTAAATATGCCAATGAAACCATTACACAATCTCTAAACCAGCATTAATGCCAAACATTGCGCAAGGGGCTTGTAAAAATGCCAATGAAACCATTACACTATCTCTATACCAGCATTAATGTTAGACATTGCGCAAGGGGCTTGTAAATATGCCAATGAAACCATTACACTATCTCTATACCAGCAGTAATGTTAAACATTGTGCAAGGGGCTTGTAAATATACCAATGAAACCATTACACAATCTCTAAACCAGCATTAATGTCAAACATTGCGCATGAGGCTTGTAAAAATGCAAATGAAACCATTACACTATCTCTATAATAGCATACATGTTAAACATTGCGCAAGGGGGTTGTAAATATGCCAATGAAACCATTACACTATCTCTATACCAGCATTAATTTTAAACATTGCGCAAGGGGCTGGTAAATATGCCAATGAAACCATTACACTATCTCTATACCAGCATTAATGTCAAACATTGCGCAAGGGACTTGTAAATATGCCAATGAAACCATTACACTACCTCTATACCAGCATAAATGTCAAACATTGCGTAAGGGGCTTGTAAATATGCCAATGAAACCATTACACTATCTCTATACCAGCATTAATGTCAAACATTGCGCAAGGGGCTTGTAAATATGCCAATGAAACCAGTACACTATCTCTATACCAGCATTAATGTCAAACATTGCGCAAGGGGCTTGTAAATATGCCAATGAAACCATTACACTATCTCTTTTGAGCATTAATGTCAAACATTGCGCAAGGGGCTTGTAAATATGCCAATGAAACCATTACACTATCTATATACCAGCATTATTGTCAAACATTGCGCAAGGGGCTTGTAAATATGTCAATGAAACCATTACACTATCTCTATACCAGCATTAATGTCAAACATTGCGCAAGGGGCTTGTAAATATGCCAATGAAACCATTACACTATCTCTATACCAGCATTAATGTCAAACATTGCACAAGGGGCTCGTAAATATGCCAATGAAACCATTACACTATCTCTATACCAGCATTAATGTCAAACATTGCGCAAGGGGCTTGTAAATATGTCAATGAAACCCTTACACTATCTCTATATCAGCATTAATGTCAAACATTGCGCAAGGGGCTTGTAAATATGCCAATTAAACCATTACACTATCTCTATACCAGCATTAATGTTAAACATTGCGCAAATGGGTTTGTAAATATGCCAATTAAACCATTACACTATCTCTATACCAGCATTAATGTCAAACATTGCGCAAGGGACTTGTAAATATGCCAAAGAAACCATTACACTATCTCTATAACAGCATTAATGTTAAACATTGCGCAAGGGGCTTGTAAATATGCCAATGAAACCATTACACTATCTCCTATACCAGCATTAATGTCAAACATTGCGCAAGGGGCTTGTAAATATGCCAATAAAACCATTACACTATCTCTATAACAGCATTAATGTTAAACATTGCGCAAGGGGCTTGTAAATATGCCAATGAAACCATTACACTATCTCCTATACCAGCATTAATGTCAAACATTGCGCAAGGGGCTTGTAAATATGCCAATAAAACCATTACACTATCTCTATAACAGCATTAATGTTAAACATTGCGCAAGGGGCTTGTAAATATGCCAATGAAACCATTACACTATCTCTATACCTGCATTATTGTTAAACATAGCGCAAGGGGCTTGTAAATATGCCAATGAAACCAATACACTATCTCCATACCAGCATTAATGTCAAACATTGAGCAAGGGGCTTGTAGATATGCCAATGAAACCATTACACTATCTCTATACCAGCATTAATGTTAAACATAGCGCAAGGGGCTTATAAATATGCCAATGAAACCATTACACTATCTCTATACCAGCATTAATGTTAAATATTGCGCAAGGGGCTTGTAAATATGCCAATGAAACCATTACCCTAACATTATACCAGCATTAATGTTAAACATTGCGCAAGGGGCTTGTAAATATGCCAATGAAACCATTACACTATCTCTAAACCAGCATTAATGTTAAGCATTGCGCTAGGGTCTTGTAAATATGCCAATGAAACCATTACACTATCTCTATACCAGCATTAATGTCAAACATTGCACAAGGGGCTTGTAAATATGCCTCTCTTTTTTTGTATATTCAATCTCAATTTATGCCATTTAAAAAAAACCTTTAAGCATCTCTCACAGCATTTCATATTCTTGTCTGTGTGCCAATTATATTAATCTGCATGCATTTTCTGCTTGCACCCATTTCAAACATTACGCAAAAGGCTTGTAAATATGCCTCTCTTTTTTGTATATTCCTTCTCAATTTATGCCATTAGTGAAATCCTTTATGCATCTCCCACACCATTTCATAAGGTTTTCTATCTGCTATTCCTGTCCCTCTCCATACATTCACTGCTTCCACCCATGTTAAAGATTGCACAAGGCACTTCTAAAAAAGGACCATATTTACAAGTCCAATGAAACCATTACACTATCTCTATACCAGCATTGACTCCAAGCATAAAAACAATTTAAAAAGAAGTCTACCTTATAAACTAAAAAATACAAACTGTAAGCACACAGAGCTAACATTATGGAAAAAGGTAAAAATATAATTCCTTAATTCACACAGATACTCACTGTGATCCTCAAACATTGCGTAAGGGGCTTGTAAATATGCCAATGAAACCATTACACTATCTCTATACCAGCATCAATTTCAAACATTGCGCAAGGGGCTTGTAAATATGCCAATGAAACCATTACACTATCTCTATAAGAGCATTAATGTTAAACATTGCGCAAGGGGCTTGTAAATATGCCAATGAAACCATTACACTATCTCTATACCAGCATTAATGTCAAACATTGCGCTAGGGGCTTGTAAATATGCCAATTAAACCATTACACTATCTCTATACCAGCATCAATGTCAAACATTGCGCAAGGGGCTTGAAAATATGCCAATGAAACCATTACACTATCTCTATAACAGCATTATTGTTAAACATTGCGCAAGGGGCTTGTAAATATGCCAATGAAACCATTACACTATCTCTATACCAGCATTAATGTCAAACATTGTGCAATTGGCTTGTAAATATACCAATGAAACCATTACACAATCTCTAAACCAGCATTAATGTCAAACATTGCGCAAGGGGCTTGTAAAAATGCCAATGAAACCATTACACTATCTCTATACCAGCATTAATGTTAGACATTGCGCAAGGGGCTTGTAAATATGCCAATGAAACCATTACACTATCTCTATACCAACATTAATGTTAAACATTGCGCAAGGGGATTGTAAATATGCCAATGAAACCATTACACTATCTCTATACCAGCATTAATGTTAAACATTGCGCAAGGGGCTTGTAAATATGCCAATGAAACCATTACACTATCTCTATACCAGCATTAATGTCAAACATTGAGCAAGATGCTTGTAAATATGCCAATGAAACCATTACACTACCTCTATACCAGCATAAATGTCAAACAGTGCGCAAGGGGCTTGTAAATTTGCCAATTAAACCATTACACTATCACTATACCAGCATTAATGTCAAACATTGCGCAGTGGGCTAGTAAATATGCCAATGAAACCATTACACTATCTCTATACCAGAATTAATGTCAAAGAATGCGCAAGGGGCTTGTAAATATGCCAATGAAACCATTACACTATCTCTATACCAGCATTAATGTTAAACATTGCGCAAGGGGCTTGTAAATATGCCAATGAAACCATTACACTATCTCTATACCAGCATTAATGTCAAACATTGTGCAAGATGCTTGTAAATATGCCAATGAAACCATTACACTACCTCTATACCAGCATAAATGTCAAACAGTGCGCAAGGGGCTTGTAAATTTGCCAATTAAACCATTACACTATCACTATACCAGCATTAATGTCAAACATTGCGCAGTGGGCTAGTAAATATGCCAATGAAACCATTACACTATCTCTATACCAGAATTAATGTCAAAGAATGCGCAAGGGGCTTGTAAATATGCCAATGAAACCATTACACTATCTCTATACCAGCATTAATGTCAAACATTGCACAAGTGGCTTGTAAATATACCAATGAAACCATTACACAATCTCTAAACCAGCATTAATGTCAAACATTGTGCAAGTGGCTTGTAAAAATGCCAATGAAACCATTACACTACCTCTATACCAGCATAAATGTCAAACAGTGCGCAAGGGGCTTGTAAATTTGCCAATTAAACCATTACACTATCACTATACCAGCATTAATGTCAAACATTGCGCAGTGGGCTAGTAAATATGCCAATGAAACCATTACACAATCTCTAAACCAGCATTAATCCCAAACATTGCGCAAGGGGCTTGTAAAAATGCCAATGAAACCATTACACTATCTCTATACCAGCATTAATGTTAGACATTGCGCAAGGGGCTTGTAAATATGCCAATGAAACCATTACACTATCTCTATACCAGCAGTAATGTTAAACATTGTGCAAGGGGCTTGTAAATATACCAATGAAACCATTACACAATCTCTAAACCAGCATTAATGTCAAACATTGCGCATGAGGCTTGTAAAAATGCAAATGAAACCATTACACTATCTCTATAATAGCATACATGTTAAACATTGCGCAAGGGGGTTGTAAATATGCCAATGAAACCATTACACTATCTCTATACCAGCATTAATTTTAAACATTGCGCAAGGGGCTTGTAAATATGCCAATGAAACCATTACACTATCTCTATACCAGCATTAATGTCAAACATTGCGCAAGGGACTTGTAAATATGCCAATGAAACCATTACACTACCTCTATACCAGCATAAATGTCAAACATTGCGTAAGGGGCTTGTAAATATGCCAATGAAACCATTACACTATCTCTATACCAGCATTAATGTCAAACATTGCGCAAGGGGCTTGTAAATATGCCAATGAAACCAGTACACTATCTCTATACCAGCATTAATGTCAAACATTGCGCAAGGGGCTTGTAAATATGCCAATGAAACCATTACACTATCTCTTTTGAGCATTAATGTCAAACATTGCGCAAGGGGCTTGTAAATATGCCAATGAAACCATTACACTATCTATATACCAGCATTATTGTCAAACATTGCGCAAGGGGCTTGTAAATATGTCAATGAAACCATTACACTATCTCTATACCAGCATTAATGTCAAACATTGCGCAAGGGGCTTGTAAATATGCCAATGAAACCATTACACTATCTCTATACCAGCATTAATGTCAAACATTGCACAAGGGGCTCGTAAATATGCCAATGAAACCATTACACTATCTCTATACCAGCATTAATGTCAAACATTGCGCAAGGGGCTTGTAAATATGGCAATGAAACCCTTACACTATCTCTATATCAGCATTAATGTCAAACATTGCGCAATGGGCTTGTAAATATGCCAATTAAACCATTACACTATCTCTATACCAGCATTAATGTTAAACATTGCGCAAATGGGTTTGTAAATATGCCAATTAAACCATTACACTATCTCTATACCAGCATTAATGTCAAACATTGCGCAAGGGACTTGTAAATATGCCAAAGAAACCATTACACTATCTCTATAACAGCATTAATGTTAAACATTGCGCAAGGGGCTTGTAAATATGCCAATGAAACCATTACACTATCTCCTATACCAGCATTAATGTCAAACATTGCGCAAGGGGCTTGTAAATATGCCAATAAAACCATTACACTATCTCTATAACAGCATTAATGTTAAACATTGCGCAAGGGGTTTGTAAATATGCCAATGAAACCATTACACTATCTCTATACCTGCATTATTGTTAAACATAGCGCAAGGGGCTTGTAAATATGCCAATGAAACCAATACACTATCTCCATACCAGCATTAATGTCAAACATTGAGCAAGGGGCTTGTAGATATGCCAATGAAACCATTACACTATCTCTATACCAGCATTAATGTTAAACATAGCGCAAGGGGCTTATAAATATGCCAATGAAACCATTACACTATCTCTATACCAGCATTAATGTTAAATATTGCGCAAGGGGCTTGTAAATATGCCAATGAAACCATTACCCTAACATTATACCAGCATTAATGTTAAACATTGCGCAAGGGGCTTGTAAATATGCCAATGAAACCATTACACTATCTCTAAACCAGCATTAATGTTAAGCATTGCGCTAGGGTCTTGTAAATATGCCAATGAAACCATTACACTATCTCTATACCAGCATTAATGTCAAACATTGCACAAGGGGCTTGTAAATATGCCTCTCTTTTTTGTATATTCAATCTCAATTTATGCCATTAAAAAAAAACCTTTAAGCATCTCTCACAGCATTTCATATTCTTGTCTGTGTGCCAATTATATTAATCTGCATGCATTTTCTGCTTGCACCCATTTCAAACATTACGCAAAAGGCTTGTAAATATGCCTCTCTTTTTTGTATATTCCTTCTCAATTTATGCCATTAGTGAAATCCTTTATGCATCTCCCACACCATTTCATAAGGTTTTCTATCTGCTATTCCTATCCCTCTCCATACATTCACTGCTTCCACCCACGTTAAAGATTGCACAAGGCACTTCTAAAAAAGGACCATATTTACAAGTCCAATGAAACCATTACACTATCTCTATACCAGCATTGACTCCAAGCATAAAAAACAATTTAAAAAGAAGTCTACCTTATAAACTAAAAAATACAAACTGTAAGCACACAGAGCTAACATTATGGAAAAAGGTAAAAATATAATTCCTTAATTCACACAGATACTCACTGTGATCCTCAAACATTGTGTAAGGGGCTTGTAAATATGCCAATGAAACCATTACACTATCTCTATACCAGCATTAATGTCAAACATTGCGCAAGGGGCTTGTAAATATGCCAATAAAACCAGTACACTATCTCTATACCAGCATTAATGTCAAACATTGCGCAAGGGGCTTGTAAATATGCCAATGAAACCATTACACTATCTCTATACCAGCATTAATGTTAAACATTGCGCAAGGGGCTTGTAAATATGCCAATGAAACCATTACACTATCTCTATACCAGCATTAATGTCAAACATTGCGCAAGGGGCTTGTAAATATACCAATGAAACCATTACACAATCTCTAAACCTACTATGTTGGAAATGAATCCAACAAGATTCTTTGACCTTTCAATATAACAGCTAATCATGTGCAATGTTCCTTACAATGACCTTTTCTGAACCATTAGAATTGCTTCTTTTAAAAAACAAAACTATGCACCCTAATATGCTGTGCTGCATTTTCAAAAAGCACCAATCATTTCTTAAATTTCAAGTGCAGTGAATGTCATCCTCTTTTTTATCTCAACTGCAAGCTTTACAAATGCCGTTTCATTTACAGCCCTCATCTGAGTACAACCAGATCTACCTTAGTTCTCCTTACAAATTAACAACTCACCTTCAAGAACACTGTTGAACAGTAAATTCTGTGTCAATCTCACACCTCAGAAGTATACCTCAAACACTAAAATCTCAAAATGACTGAGTTTCCCTCGCATTTCTCATACATATTCACATACCAAGCCAATCACATTTTATCACACACAAAATCAAAACCAAAGTAACATTTTAATTGGAGTCAAATTATCAAAACTTTCAAACTCACATAATGTTCAACCTACCCCCAATGCTCTTTACCAATTACCATACAAACTCTCCACAAAACACCTAACTAAACCCAAAGGTGAAAGAGTCATCACTCAATGTTGCACTCAACCAACATCTAAACACTGAATCTTGTTATTTTAATGTATTTCTTTTTTGTCTCTTTGAGCCACAGTCCGTGCACGGTGTGTGGACCCCGCGATTTAAAAAACTTTATTTTTTATTTTTTTCAACCTTCGGGGTCCTTTACAGACCCCATGACAAAACCTAGGGGGGCTAAGGAATCTCTTCAGGTATGCCTCATGCCCTGGAGCTTCGGAATCGTGGTTCCTGTGTGTTATTCACAAATTTATGATATCTGTCTTGGCAACTAATCCCTGAATGCTATTTTTTTCAGTGTCAGGAATTTGAGCTTCAAAAAACGGAATCCTGAATTTCCCAAATGTTTCTTTTTCAAATTCAAAGTAGGGTAACACTTTAAGAGTACTCCCATTAAAGCCTGGAGGTGAGGGAGTACCTACTTTGCCCACTCACATGCCTTTCAAATTTTACTTCAAGACACAGAGTCTGGTCCCGCACACTTAAATACCTTCTGCATGAGATTTTGTTCTCTTGTGGCAGTCAACAAATCTCTCCAAACCGCAATTCCTACTTGAGACCAACAGTTCCCAAAGAGAAGATAGGAAAAAAGTTCTGTAGCAGAATCAGATCCCTTTATTTTTTCTTTTAATTCCCAGATTAACAAATGATTCTCGAATCCCAAGCAGCACTACACAAATATTAACCCTTTAGAGAAGGTTAAGGGTAGTTTCCAAAGTTCACCTTTACTGAAAACTATAGGTATTGGTGGATTTTCTGTTGGAGTATTTCTTCACTAAGGTAGATCCTGCTGTGGTAGATACTTTCATGGGCAGCACCCAGCCATCCTGAGGGAGCACCATAATCTGTAAACATTTCCTTCACTGCCTACTTTCCATCACAAAGGAAAATAGAAAATGTATAGACCAAACCCTAAATCAGGCTTAAGTATTCAAATGTTTTGCTCTGTCATGTAGAACGGTCTGAGGAGTTTGTAAAGAAAATTCTTGTGGACCTCTTCTTATGCGGTTTTTGTAAGAATTTTGTCTTTATTTGAACAGTCTTGAAAATAACTCTGTTTTTAATTTTGCTTATTGTTTGACGATGGTTGATGAACAACTATTGGACCTTGCAATGAAATTGCATCTCTGTTTTCCTTCTTTATCCTTAAATGTGCACACAAGTGGGGTACTGTTGTTGTCATCAGAAGTATGGGAATGCGGGGTGGTTGGAATTGTGTGGTTCCCCGTATATTTAGAAACTTTCCGTCACAGAAATGAGAGGAAGATTCATTATTTAACAAAAGTTTGAGGTTAGCAGGGCATTGTGGGTAAGAAAACATGTCACAACACCATTGAGTCCCCTGGGTTTCTAGTTCTCAGAAATGTCCAGATTTGGTAGGTTTCTGTGGGTCCAAATTCCACAGCTACACACATCACCAAAAAGATTAATTTTGGGCTCAGATTTATCAAACGATTGTGTTGCCCATGCAAGGTGATGCAACGGCAACAAAATCCTTAAGCCAGATTTACCAAACCACGCTAAGCCACCTTGCATGGCTCTGCGTTACTTGGTAAATCTGCAATAATGCAAGGCAGTGCGAGTTGCTGCATTGTGTAACTCTGTTACATGGGTGAAGTGTGGGTTGTCCACGCATTCACCCAAGTATTTTGGCACATTCCCAGATTTACCAAGACAGGTATGCATGGCAATGCGTCATAAATACTGTACCTACCTGATAGAGGCGCAATGAGGACAAATATCTTTATATCTTCTTTATTTTTTCTTTCTAAGTGTGCGGCACACTTAGAAAGAGGAAAATGCCTTTAAGGACTGTTTATGTGCATGAAGGTATTTCAGCCATACAAGCCCCCTTGCTCCGTGAAGCAGGGGTGCCAGCTTTGGCACTAGGCTGCACTGATTGCGCCAGCACAGAGACAGGGCAAGAATATGCCATATGTTAGTAAATATGGTGCATTCCTGCTCTCTCGATTTGACACAGCACCGCAAGTTGTCTTGCTACATTTCGCTGTATCGAATAATGATAATTATGGACCTCCACGTCAAGTTTTGGGGGGTTTTCTCTATCAGATATTAGGCCCAGGCCCTCAAGTGAAGTACTGATTTTAGCAGGAGAAGCGTGGGGACACAGAATAGTAAACCATTGTTATTATCAGTTGAATTTCCCTGTATTTTTGGCTTCCAAACATAAGTCAACGTGCAAGAAAGAAAAGGCATTTTGCAAAATGCCATCTGAATCCCATGATATTATGGGTAAAATTCTGAGTTGTACAAATATCTATGATTTCTAGACTAAAAATCTTTTGCACATTTAAAGAAATCATAGATTTCATTCATACCCACTTTTCAGTCATTACATTTTATCAAATTCTGGATTGTCAATACACAATGAAAATTTGTTATAAGTTGCTGCTCAGTTGTTGGCTCTGGGCATCGTTTTTGAACAGCTAACAAACACTAGATATTCCTGCAATGAGAAGGGCCTCAAAGACGTACAGTGTATGACAATGGTAATTTAGCAATCGGGGCAAAAAATACAGATGAAATTGTAACAAATTTATGTTTTTTTATTCCGATTTTTTTCATGTCAACAATTAATTTATTTGGGAAAACCATGAGCGGTCTTCGCATATGGCCTCCTGTAAAATTCTAAATTTTATCTACTTTTTCGTAAATGTATAGCTTTCTGGAATGACTCAAAACTTCAAGTACATGGTTGAAACTACAAAACATAGGAGAAATGGACTACCAGTTAGAAAATGCAAAAAGGAATATATAAATTTTCTTTCAGTCCCACTTGCTCCTTAAAGTTGGACAGTGGTGATCTTAGCATAGCCAACTCCCCTCCACCTTATTACCCCCTCCCCCATTCTCCCCTAAAATGCCTGGTGGGAAGAAGGGATACAAATTTGGCTATGATACCATTTGTGGCAAATAGTTATGAAGAACTAAGCGTGAACTTCCACAAACATTTAAAAAAAGTATTGGGTTAGAAATGCCTCAGCAACTCAAGGATTAAAACATGACACAATGTACTTGGAGTTCACAATAGAGTAAATAAAAGACAAACATCAAAGAATTAAAGCCCTTCTACAAGAGGGGCTATAAATTGTAACTTTTATTACTCCCTGTCCCTCTGCTTAGGCCGAAGAATTCGAGATTAAATATGAAAACCTGTCAGCGAGGTTTAAGCTTTCTCGTGAAATGCAAAAGCAAGGCTTTTGCTAGCAAAGTATATACAAGAAACAGATTTCTCTAATGATACAAAAAATAAGATTACCTTATCTGAAATGGTAACCATCTTCTCGAAGGTAGACAAAAACAAGGTGAAGTTATTTCTTCCCACCAATGTCTATGACATTTGCCCCATGGATGCGGAACTCCTCACAAAGTAACAACTGGTATGAGGAGGGGCAATAAGGAGATCCTTGCATAACCATCTCTTTCACTGGAATTGCTCAAGTATGAAGAGGCAAAGTGGCATGTAGAGACAGTGTGTATCTTGGGGTATATGGGCCCTAGTGCAGGCAAGGGAGAATGGCCCCTTTCCTCTATTTCAGGACTACAAAAGAGCTATAATCGGGGTGTAGTGGGCCCTTCACACCTTGCCAAGATGCCACTCGCTGCACTATTGATAGACACACCCCTGATTAAATAAGCATTTGCAATGCAATAGGTTTCGTATTTACTAGAGTTTAACCCCTCCCATGCTCATGACGAGCTCGGCTCGTCATGAGCCACGGTGGCCGTGTGATCATGGCAAGCTGAGCTCGTCATAACGGCTGCAATGCTCGCACGCAGGGCTAATATCCCCGCTGTGCTAAACGTTCTACAGGAATGGGTGTGGCCGTGATGAGCTGAGCTTGTCATGAGCACACGGCCACCGTGGCTCATGAGCACCGGGGTGCTGTGCACCCCTCCTTCCCCCAGCACAGCGGGGGAATCAGCCCTGTAGGCAAGGGGTTAAGCTGTTATCATTTACAATGCCAATAGCTCAAACTCTTGTAAATGCGAGACCTATTTCACTTCAAATAAGAGGCCGGCATTGTCTGGGGCTCCTTGAAAGTGAGAGTGTTGATGGTGAAGAAAGCACGTCGTGCCTGCAGTTGGAGAAACTCATTAACCCCTTCACCTGTAAATGCGAGAATTATTTCACTTCAAATAAGAGGCCGCCATTGTCTGGGGTTGCTTGAAAGTGAGAGCGAGGGGAAACTGGGAAAGGCTTGGGTCCTGTCACTATCCAGCCTGGACCACTCTTCATAAAGTAAACAAACAAAGTGGCCGGACAGCTTGAATTTCAATGATCATTCACCACCTAGTTCGATTAGTTACTAGGTTGGACAAACATGTGTCTTGAATTACTTTGAAAGTGAGAGCGTGCATGGTGAGGAAAGCACGTCATGCCTGCAGTTGGAGAAACTCATTAACCCCTTCGCTGCTAGGTCTTTCAACCCCTGTCCTAAGCCTTTTTATGGCTATTTGGGTTAGTTTGTGCTTTAGCCCCTGTAACTCTTTGACCACATAGGGTATCCACACCAAATTTTTGTCCTTTTCTTCCAACATCACAGAGATTCTAAAGGTACCCAGTGTTTGTGGATTCCCCTGGAGGGGACTCAGAAATTAGCCAAAATACAGCTAGATTTTGTTTTGTTTTTTGGAAAAAAGGGAAAAAAATGATGCAAATGAAAGTGTCTTGTTTTTTTCCTGCAAATGTTATCAATAAAGGGTTTGTGCGTCTGAAATCACCATTTTCACAGCTTTTAGAGACTGACAGATTTTTCTCAGAAAACCACCATTTTTACACAGTTTTGGTATTTATACCCTATTTTTCAACCTTCTTCCAGTTAATGGTAGAAATGGGTATGAAAGCAATAATGGATCCTGGAAAGCTATACATTTTGGAAAATAGACAAACTTCTGAATTCAGGAAGGGGTCATTTGTGTAGATCCTTCAAAGTTTCTTTATAGAAACTAAGAGTTGAATATAGAAAAATTGAAAAAAACAGCCATTTGTGCCAACGTTTTCACCTGTAACTTCTTCTAATTATGACAGCTGTTTGAAAGCAATCTACCGTTACATCTGCTGGACATTTCTTCTTGTGGGGATATATAGGACTTGTAGGTTCACCTAGAACCCAGCAAACCCGGAGCCAATAACTGAGCAGTGTCTTGCAATGTTTTTTTAATTATGTACCGGGTATATAGCAATTCATTTTGGAAAATATATACATGGAAAAATCGGTATGAAAGACACATATGTATTTCTGAAATTGGAGCAAAATATAGAGTTTAGAAACAGTAGATATTTGCACATTTCCGAAATTGTTAGTACGCATTCTAGCATGAGAATTATAGGACATTTTTCAAAGTGACTACTTTTTTACACATTGTCTTTCATTTGGAAGGCAGAAATCCTTCGAAAGTCAGATAGGTAATAACAGTTCCTCTACAATTCTGTTTCACCCTAAGTATCCTGATAAAAAAATTATACCCCACATGTGTGGGTAGCCCTAGTGCCCATGACAGGAAACCGCTCAAAACGCAACGTGGACGCACTTTATTTTTACAGTGAAAACTGATCCTTTTTTTCCAAAGTGCCTAGCTGTAGATTTTGACGCCTAGCACTTCCGGCACCTAGGGAAACCTAGCAAACTAAAAATGTTAAAACTAGACCCCCAGGGGAATCCAGGATGGGGGGACTTCTCTGGCCCTCACCAGGTTCTGTTAGCCAGAATCCCTTGCAAACCTCAAAATTTGTCAAGAAAATCACATTTTCCTCAAATTTTTGGGTGGAAAGTTTTGGAATTTGCGTGGATCCACAAAATTCCATGCACCCCGCATTCCCCAAAGTCTTCAGAGAAAAATAGTACCTCATTTCTGAAGTGGAAAGTTCTGGAATCGGCATGGATCCACAAAATTCCATGCACCCCTCATTCCCCAAAGTCTTTAGAGAAAAATGGTACCTCACTTGTAGGACTAGTGCCCGCAACAGGAAACATCCCAAAACCCAACGTGGACATACCACATTTTCACAGTGAAAACTGACTTTTTTTTTGCAAAGTGCCTAGCTGTAGATTTTGAACCCTAGCTCTGCCTGCACATAGGGAAACCTAGAAAACATATACATTTTTGAAAACTAGACACCCAGGGGAATCCAGGATGGGGTTATTGTATAAGAATGTAAGTATCTGTTAGTATATGTTTGATTAAGTGAGGTGGTGTATGTATAACTGTATATGTGAGTAAACGGGAGTGTGATTGATTGTTTGCATGAGTGACTGTGTGTGAGTAACTGTGGATGAGTGGCGGTGTGTGAGTGTCTGTATAGATATATGAGTGCATATGATTATGCCGTATTGATGGTTGACTGCATGTATGAGGGACTGCATGTGTGAATGAGAGAATGTGTGTTTAGACCTAGGAATTAGTGAGTGGGTATGTACTAACTGGTATTGGTGTGTCTAAGGTTTCAAAAATGGTAGTCTGTATTTTAGAGTGGGTGTATCAAAGGTTATATTAGGGTATGAGGAGGTGCATCAAACTATCACATGGATGATGTCATCAGTGACCATGTCTTGAATGATGTAATATGTGACATCATCAGCAGTGCATTACGGGGGGCGTGAGTTATAGTTAGTTGAACTAACTATAACGGCTGAATTTCTCTGGTTTTGTACGAGTGAAATGTCTAACTATAACATCCCTGAAACCTGTGTTTTTTTCAGTGAATTTCTAAAGTTTTTTAAATGCTAATTTCTAACTATACCGTCCTTGAGACCTATAGTTTTTTCAGTGAATTTCAAAGGTTTTTTAAATGCT
Source organism: Lissotriton vulgaris (assembly GCF_964263255.1). Taxonomy (NCBI): domain Eukaryota; kingdom Metazoa; phylum Chordata; class Amphibia; order Caudata; family Salamandridae; genus Lissotriton; species Lissotriton vulgaris. Next base: position 121,401 of record NW_028252036.1, on the reverse strand, counting down.
CATTTCAAACTATGACGGCCCTGAAACCTATGTTTTGTTTTGTGAATTTCAAAGGTTTTTTAAATGGTAATTTCTAACTATGCCTACAACGGTAGGACATGTGAAGAAAGAGGAAGAAAAGCGCATAAAGAAGCACGACAAATGCAGAAAGAGGCAGCAGAAGTCCAGAAAGAAGAAGAAACGTGCAGAAAGAAACAAGAGATGTGCATGAAGAACCAACATAGGAGCAGAAAATTCTCCTGTGCCCCAACCTTTTACTGACGGGTACTGGTGGTAACTGACTCTAACTAACCAGGCTTAGAGCCATTGCTATGCTAAAAGGCACTTAAAATACAGTGAAAACACCTACATATACTAGGGAACACTATGTGTTGGGGTACCCCTGTGATCAGCATGACCTCTGTATTTGCCATGCCTGGGCCATTGCATGAGTACATGTATAGTGACTGGATGATTAGAGTGCTGCAAGGAGACTGTATGGTGAATTTATAAGTGCTGGGGTTTTGGCAGAGCGATTAGCACTTATAATTTCACTATGTACTCTCTTTGCAGTACTCTAAACATCCAGTCACTAACCATGTACTTATGGAATGACCCACCACTAACAGATGTAGTGCTACGATCCCCTGAGGACTACCTATGCACTCCAGCAATCCCCCTGTCAGCCTTTGACCACTATATGTGTTACAGTTTTTTGGATTAGTGCACGCTAGTGGCTGGGTGACTGGAGGAGTGCACGGTGAGTGACAGTGTCATTGCAGGACTGCATGGGTACTACCTGGGAAATTGAAGGAGCAAATATGAACTGTGTAAGTGGTTTAAGGACTGTATGGGTAGTGCAAAGGGGATTGTAGCAGTGATCAGTAAGTGCCTGGATCAGTGCATGAGCACATAGCTACTGACTAAAACATTAAAATACTACACGGAGAGTGCCTGAGTGAATTTATAAGTGCTTGGGTATTGGCAGAGTGTTTGGCTTAGTACATAGTAGTGGCTGAGTGACTGGAGGAGTGCAGGGGAGTGACAGGGTGATTACTGGAATGCATGGGTACTACCAGGGTAATTGAAGGAGCGAATGAGAAGTGTGTAGGTGGTTAGAGGACTGCGTGGGTAGTACACAGGGATTGTAGCAGTGCACGTGTTAGTGCCTGGATCATTGCATGACTACATGGGAAGTAACCGGATGATTAGAGTACTGCGAGGAGAGTGCATGGTGAATTTATAAGTGCTTGTTTTTTGGCGCAGTGATTTGATAAGGACATAGGACTGGCTGGGTGATTGGAACACTGCATAGTAAGTACCAAGGAGATTAAATGGCTGCATAGTTAGTCCTCAAGGGATTGCAGCAGTGCACGTGTTAGTGACTGGGTCATTGCATGAGTACATAGGTAGTGACTTGATGGTAAGAGTGCTGCAAGGACAGTGCATGGTGATTTTATAACTGCTTGGGTTTTGGCGAAGTGATTGGATAAGTACATAGTGCTGGCTGGGTGATGGGAGGAGTGCATGGGTAGTGAGAAATGCGTTACTTACCTGTAACAGCAGTTATCCAGTATTGGTGTCTTTCATAGATTCACATGCCTGAATCATTCCCCGTCGTCGAGACGGGAGCCTCCGGTAAATAAAAAAGTAATGTCCTATAGACATACATAGAGAAAATAGGCCTAAGGGCCTCCCCTTAGTAGCCTTTCTTTGTCCTTATGTAAAAAGGACCAAACTCTCACAGTCAGCCAATCAGCTCCGACCTCCCTCTAGAACCTTCCTGGGAGGAGCCTCAGTCCCTCAGATTTTCGTACGCACTCAGCTAGGTTGGCGTAATATTGTCCGAGAGGGATGTGAGTCCTTCCAGGGGAGGCGGGAGGGTTGCATGTGAATCTATGAAAGACACCAATACTGGATAACTGCTGTTACAGGTAAGTAACGCATTTCTTATCCAGTATTTGGGTGTCTTTCATAGATTCACATGCCTGAATCAGAATAGCTAGCAGTTAGATATGCACATTTGTGAAGTAATGTCGCTCTGCAGTCATGTTAGACAATGCATATATTATCACATAACATGGAATGATAGCATAAGTAAAATACCACAAGAGCAAAGAATGTGCATACCTGGATGGCGGGATGTAGGAAGGCTCACCTCACTGAAAGAGATGGCGAAGCACCGCCTGGCCCACTGCCGCATCCTTCTGAAGTTCGATATCCAGGCAGTAGTGTCTGGAGAAAGTGTGCGGTGACTTCCAGGTCGCCGCTCTGCATATGTCCAAGATTGGCACCCCATCGAACAGTGCTGCTGACGTGGACATCGCCCTGGTGGAGTGAGCAGTAACATGATCAGTCAAAGGCCGTCCGGCCTTGTCGTGGCAGAATGCAATCGCCGAGGAGATCCATCTCGAGATGCTTTGCTTCGTGAGAGGCAGGCCCATTCTTGGACTGCTGTATGCCACGAACAGTTGTGAAGATGTCCTGATAGCCTTAGTTTTATCCAGGTAGAACTTTAGGCATCGTTGGAGATCCAAAGAATGCAGTGCCCTTTCTGCTGTTGTGGAAGGGTTCGCAAAGAAGGACCTAAGGACAATTGGTTCATTGAGATGAAAGTCCGAGGGCACCTTTGGTATGAATTTAGGGTTCGGTCTCAGCACCACTCTGTCCTGTCTGAACTGCATATATGGTTCCTGAATGGACAAAGCCTGCAGCTCGCTTACTCTCCTGGCCGATGTTAAAGCGAGCAAGAGCGCCGTTTTCCAGGAGATGTATTTAATAGATGCTCGATGAATGGGTTCAAACGGACGTCTCATGAGTTGGTTGAGTACTAGATTCAGTTGCCATGTCGGAGGGACTTTCCGAGGCCTTGGAAAGGATCTGTAGAGCCCCTTCAGGAATTGCTTGACTAGCCTATTTGACCACAGAGAAGGTCCCGTGAAAGTTCTGGTGAACCTAGAGATAGCAGCCAGGTGAACCTTAATGGATGCATGTGCCAGTCCTGATTGTGCTAAATGTAGAAGGTATGGCAATATCTGTTCAGGGGTGACAGCGAGTGGTCGCAGGCCCTGGTCTGAACACCAAAGGCAGAACCTTTTCCACTTGAGAGAGTAGGTTTTGTTTGTACTGTCCGCTCTCGCTTTCGCCAGGACATCCCTGCAGTCCTGTGGGATATTTAGGTCACAGAACTCTCTGTGCTCAGGAGCCAGGCTGGTAACCTGAGCGATTGCAGGTTCGGGTGTTGCACCTGCCCGTTGGACATTGTCAGCAGGTTCGGGTGCCGCTTCAGAGGAATCGGTGTCCTGATGGAGAGGCAATGAAGATCCGAGAACCAGTCCTGCCTCGGCCAGAACGGGGCAATTAGGATCAGGGTACAAGGCTCCGCCTTCATCTTCCTGAGAACCCTGGGAATCATCAGAAATGGTGGAAAAGCGTACGCAAATACGCTGAACCAACCGATGGAAAAAGCATTTCCGAGTGACCTTGGTTGGGGACGCCAGCTTGCGTAGTTTGGGCATTTGGCGTTCTCCTTGGTGGCAAACAGGTCGATTCCTGGGGCCCCCCATTCTGAGAATATGTGATCCAGTGTACTCTTGTCGAGCTCCCATTCGTGGGAGAGGGATTTCTGTCGGCTTAGGGCGTCGGCAATGGTGTTGTCCTCGCTCGGGACATAGTCCGCCCTGAGCGTGATCCCATGGAGTACAAGCCAGTTCCAGATCTTTTGCGACTCGCGTGATAGAGTGAGCGAACGCGTTCCTCCCTGTTTGTTGAGATAGTGCATCGTCGTGGTGTTGTCCGTACTGACAAGCACCTGGGAGTTCTGGATGCGTGGTAAAAAGGCATGTAGTGCTAGATACACAGCCCTTAGTTCCTGAAGATTGATATGGAGTTGCTTCTCCTGAATTGTCCATTTGCCGCTTATTTGGAGATCCTGGAGGACAGCTCCCCAGCCTTCCAGGGGTGCATCCGTGGTGATCACCAGAGGTGCTGCTGGAAGTAGGAAAGGCAGTCCTATAGACAAATTCCTGTGATTTCTCCACCATTCCAGGCTCTTGGATATTTGTGGTGTTATCTTCACAATGTCCTCGAAAGAACCTGTACTCTGTGTCCATTGGTTCGTGAGGGCTTCTTGCAATGGGCGCATCCTGAGTCTGCCGTGAGGGATGATGAGTATACAAGAAGACATCATTCCTAGGAGTGATTTGTAGGTTCGAACTCTTAGGGACTTCCTTGATGCCACAGCCGTGGCCAGAGATATTATCCTGTTTTTCCTGTCCCTTGAAGGAAATGCCCTTGCGCATTCCGTGTTCAAGGTCGCCCCGAGGAAGGTGATGTTTCTTGTTGGGGTCATGCAGGATTTCTCGTGATTGAGAGTCAATCCTAGCTGGTGAAAGATTGGTGCAGGCGTTGGGAGGATTTGGTCGAGCCTGCAGCTGAAGGTGCCGTTACCAGCCAGTCGTCGAGGTAGGGGAAGACTTGGTGACCCATTTGACGCAGGAAAGCTGCCACAGGTGAAAGGCACTTGGTGAAAATCCGCAGTGCCGATTTGAGGCCAAACGGTAGGACTTTGAATTGGTAGTGCTGCCCTGCCACCTCGAATCTCAGGAATTTTCTGTGCCCCTTGAGAATCGGGATGTGGTAGTAGGCATCCTGGAGATCCAAAGATGTCATAAAATCTCCTTTTTCCAGTATGCCTAGTATTTCTTGGATCGTCACCATCCTGAACGACTGACTCTTCAGGAAAGAGTTTAGTGCTTTGAGGTCTAGTATGGGCCTCCACTCTTTCTCCTTCTTGCGTATAAGAAAGAAGCGGGAATAGAATCCTTTCCCTCTTTGAGACGAATGAACTTGCTCGATCGCTCCTTTCTTCAACATCGCAGATATTTCCTGGAGCAGCAGGCGTAGATGTTTGTGCGGAAGCCTGCGGGGAGGGGTTGCTCCAGCCAACTGGCGGAACCTTGTCATTGCGATATCCATCGCGCAATCTATAGTTTCTGACGCCGATTCTCCACCATCTAGCAGAATCCTCTTTGGATGAATCTGGCAATTCCGACAGGTATGTGGCTATGTGTGCCCACAATTGTCTATGATAGCGTCCCAAGAGCGCTAGGGCATTCGCGGCCTTTACCATCATTGCCGACATTGAGGAAAACCTGTTCCCAATGTTGTCCACTCTTTTTCCCCACTTTATCAGGAGGAAGCGACAAAGGGGCCGAAGGATTCCTGGAGTTCTTCTGGGTCGTCTATGTCACTACGCAGTCCGGCTTAGGATATCCTGTTAAACACGCCAGTGCTGTATCTGGCGCCCTATACCCCTTCTGACTATAGGTAATCGATAATCGGTAATGACCTTAATGCTTTCTTGAGAGGTTCTATGAAGTCATACAAGAAGCAGTCCTGTTCTTGAGAGGCAATTGCGATCTTAAAACGTTGAGCAGCCTTCTCTACTACCTTATAAGAGATTCCAGAATTGTAGGAATTTTCCTCGTCGACGAGCCAGTCGACGAGATCGCAGTCATAGACTATGCCGTCGTAGACGAGCAGTCATAGACGAGGCCGTCGTAGACAACGTCATAGACGATCCATCGTAGACGAGCCATCTTAGATGAGGCCGTCGTAGACGAGGCCATCATAGACAAGGCCATCATAGACGAGGCCATCATAGACGAGGCCATCATAGACGAGGCCATCATAGACGAGGCCATCATAGACGAGGCCATCATAGACGAGGCCCTCATAGACGAGGCCATCATAGACGAGGCCATCATAGACGAGGCCATCATAGACGAGGCCATCATAGACGAGGCCATCATAGACTAGGCCATCATAGACGAGGCCACCATAGACGAGGCCACCATTGACGAGGCCATCACAGACGAGGCCATCATAGACGAGGCCATCATAGACGAGGCCATCATAGACGAGGCCATCATAGACGAGGTCATCATAGACGAGGCCATCATAGACGAGGGCCTCGTCGACGCCGTAGACAGGCCGTCATAGCCGAGCAGTCATAGACGAGGTCGTCGATGGCGATGCCGTCGTAGACGAGCCATCGAAGACGAGCCCTCGTAGATGAATCCATCGTAGACAAGGCCATCGTAGACGAGGTCAACGTAGACGAGGCCAACGTCAACGCCGTAGACAGGCCGTCGTAGACGAGCAGTCATAGACGAGCCATCCTAGACAAGCCATCGTAGATGAGGCCATCGTAGACAAGCCATCGTAGATGAGGCCATAGTAGACAAGCCATCGTAGATGACGCCATCATAGATGAGGCCATCATAGATGAGGCCATCATAGATGAGGCCCTCATAGACGAGCAGTCATAGACGAGGCCGTCGTCGACACTCTCGTCGTCGACGCTCTCATCGTCGACGAGCCGTCGTAGACGAGCCATCGTAGACGAGCCATCGTAGACGAGCCATCGTAGATGAGGCCATCGTAGACGAGGCCATCGTAGACGAGGCCATCATAGACGAGGCCATCATAGATGAGGCCATTGTCGACGCCATAGACGAGGCCGTCGTAGACGAGGCCGTCGTAGACGAGGCCGTCGTCGACGAGCCGTCGTAGACGAGCCGTCGTAGACGAGGCCATCGTAGACGAGGCCATCGTAGACGAGGCCATCATAGACGAGGCCATCATAGATGAGGCCATCGTCGACGCCATAGACTAGGCCGTCGTAGACGAGGCCGTCGTAGACGGGCCGTCGTAGACGAGCCGTCGTAGACGAGCCATCGTAGACGAGCCATCGTAGACGAGCCATTGTAGATGAGCCGTCGTAGACAAGACCATCGTAGACGAGGCCATCGTAGACGAGGTTGGCTTCTTAGTCTTTACCTCAGATGGTATAGAAGACGCCCTTCTGAAGGGTCCTATGACCAGAGGAGGTGATTTTGACGGCTCAGAAGTCGTCTTTTTTACATGATTTTTCTCCAAAAGCTAGTCCTTTACTCCTTTTCCACAGAGTGAGGAGATTTTGAAGGACTGTGCCCAGAAGACCCATGAGTGGTCTTTTTGAGGGCCTTCTCAGGACGTTCCCCTGAGGAATGAGTCTGAGGAGATTCTCTTCTCTTTTGAGGTCTCCTAGACGTTGAGGACAACGCCTCATCTCGGTCACTGGAGAAAATAAAAAACCTCCTTTCTGGTCTTAGTGTCTCAAAAACTTACTTGTGCGACAGACTTTCAGTCCTTGGCCTGCAGTATAGACAGTAAATGCAGTCGGTTTGAGGATCAGAGCAGAGCAACCTCTTCCTTACCAGACCTTCTTTAAAGAATGTATTTGAAGATAATCCATAGTAGAAAAGAATCCTTGACAACAAAGTCATTTAATGAAGTGAAAAAACACAGAATCTGAGCAGAGCTCAGAGGAGACTCCCTTAGCACAACGTGCGGTAGAAAATCTGAGGGACTGAGGCTCCTCCCAGGAAGGTTCTAGAGGGAGGTCGGAGCTGATTGGCTGACTGTGAGAGTTTGGTCCTTTTTACATAAGGACAAAGAAAGGCTACTAAGGGGAGGCCCTTAGGCCTATTTTCTCTATGTATGTCTATAGGACATTACTTTTTTATTTACCGGAGGCTCCCGTCTCGACGACGGGGAATGATTCAGGCATGTGAATCTATGAAAGACTCCCAAATACTGGATAACAGAGGGATTTCTGGAGTGCGTGGGTACTGCCTGGGTAATCGGAGGAGTGTATCAGTAGTGTGTAGGTGGTTAGAGGTCTGAATGGGAAGTGCTCAGGGGTTTGTAGCAGTACATGTGTTAGTGCCTGGGACATTGCATCAGTACATGGGTACTGACTGAATTATTACAGTACTGTAAGTAGAGTACATGGTGAAGTTATAAGTGTTTGGGTTTTGGTGGAGTGAATTGATAAGTACATTGTGCTGGCTGGGTGATTGGAGGAGTGCTTAGGTAGTGACAGGCAGATTACTTGACTGCATAGGTAGTCCTCAGGGGATTGCAGCACTACATCTGTTAGTGCCTGGGTCATAGCATAAACACATGGATAGTGACTGGATGATTAGAGTGATGCTATGATACTACATGGTGAATTTATAAGTGCTTGGGTTTTGGCACAATGATTGTATAAGTATCCATTGCTTACAGGGTGATTAGAAGAGTGCTCACGGAGTGACAAGGGAATGCTGGAGTGCATAGGTACTGTTCTGGGGATTGTAGCACCGTGTACTTATCCAATCACTGCTCCAATACCCTAGCATGTATAAATTCACCATGTACTCTCTTTGCAGTACTCTAATCATCTAGTCACTAACCAAATAAGAAGTGTGTAAGTGGTTAGAAGACTATATGGTTAGTGCATAGGGGATTGTAGCAGTGATCAGTTAGTGCATGGATCATTGCATGAGTACCTAGCTACTGACTGAAGCATTAGAACACAGCAAGGAGAGTGCCTGAGTGAATTGCTTGGGTATTGGCAGAGTGTTTGGATTAGTACTGGCTGAGTGACTGGAGGAGTGCACGGGGAGAGACAGGGTGATTGCTGGACTCAATGATACTACCAGGGGAACTGAAGGAGCGAATGAGAAGTGTGTAGGTGGTTAGAGGACTGCATAGGTAGTGCACGGGGAATTTAGCAGTGCATGAGTTAGTGCCTAGATCATTGCATGACTACATGGGTTGTTACTGGATGATTAGAGTACTGCGAGGAGAGTGCATGGTGAATTGAAAGTGCTTGGGTTTTGGCGCAGTGATTTGATAAGGACATAGATCTGGCTGGGTGATTGGAGGACTGCATAGGTAGTACCAGGTAGATTACTGGACTGCATAGGCAGCCCCAAAGGGATTGCAGCAGTGCATGTGTTAGTGACTGGGTCATTGCATGAGTACATGCATAGTGACTTGATGATTAGAGTGCTGCAAGGACAGTGCATGGTGATTTTATAACTGCTTGCGTTTTGGCGAAGTGATTGGATAAGTACATAGTGCTGGCTGGGTGATTGGTGGAGTGCATGGGTAGTGACAGAGGTTTTCTGGAGTGCATGGGTACTACCTGGGTAATTGAAGGAGTGAATGAGAAGTGTGTAGGTGGTTAGAGGACTGTATGGGTAGTACACAGGGATTGTAGCAGTGCATGAGTTAGTGCCTAGATCATTGCATGACTAGATGATTAGAGTACTGCGTGGAGAATGCATGGTGAATTTATAAGTGCTTGGGTTTTGGTGCAGTGATTGGATAAGTACATAGTGCTGGCTAAGTGGTTGGAGGAGTGCATGGGTAGTGACAGGGATTTCTGGAGAGGATGGGTACTACCTGGGTAATTTGAGGAGTGAATCAGTAGTGTGTAGGTTGTTAGAGGTCTGCAGGAGAAGTGCTCTGGGGATTGTCATTTGCAAGATAGGTGCCGAAAGAAGCACGAGCAGTGCAGAAAGAAGCAAAAGAAGTGCAGAGAGAAGCAAGAGATGTGGTACTGAAAATTCGGGACCCGTGTTATTAACATCGTCGTATCATGATGATTTTGGTATCAGCAGACCGATAATGATCACAATACTATGCACAAGCATTTTCGTCCTATTCGGGTGACGAAATCACCCTGAAATCAGAGTTTCCGTCCTGAACCCTCGGGTTCCATTTTGTGAACGGCAGCCATTTTGTGATTGCCCTCACCTAGGCCCAGATGACTAAAGCCAAAAGCGAGTCTGAAGGACACGTCCACCTTTGCTGACTCCGCTGTGACCTGGGCAAGCTGACTCCACTGCCTGAAGCCAAAACCTGTTCGGCCAGTTCCTTTCCCAGTGGCCGAATGAGATTAGTATCAAGGCACAACATATCATAAACCTTTCATTGCACAGAAACCATGCCTAATCTTACACACACCTGTACCTGTTTCTTTCTTTATGACTTGCTTTACGAGGAGGAGGTGCCCGTTTTTATTGGGGGTCCGTCAATATCTGATGAAAATACTGGGCCTCGCCGGGTAATTGATTGTGGGCTGAACAAACTGAAATATGGGCTTGTCATCATGACTCTGCTTTTTCTTTGTAGTGAAAATATGTGAATGGTCAACTGTAAAATAAGGAATGTTTGCCTAAAGCATAATATTTTGTATAAAAAGAGAAGGCTGGCTTTGTAAGATTGAGCAGTCTCCTGAGAATATACACCGTGTTGTACTTCTAGGATACCTGTTACTGGCTGTAGCCAATAAATACGATCTTTGACTTCACCAAGAAGACTCTGTGTTTCTGTAGCCTGAAACAGGAAGGACTCGAAGTCTTAGGGTATGTTCCCTGGCACCGCTGGGTTCTTAAAAACCCAGTACTTCAGTTGGCGCCCAACGTAGGGCGATTTCAGCGGTACCGGTCCAAGCCAGAGGTTCGTGAGGAGCTTCGTGTGAAAATTCTGGAGGAAGGCCGCCACTTCATCGACCCCTGTATGTCGACGTGGTCCGAAACTCTTTGCTGCGAGGTTCCCCGCTTCCCGACGGTTACGATGGACTGCTGCCCTGACTATCGCCCTGTTTTGGACCCTTGATGATTGGTAGAGCGAAACGTTAGACGAGTCTTCTGGTGACGTTATCGATACCTCAGTTAAGTATAAGTGGAGCGTCTCCCAGTCCTTAGTTTGGTTATTAGTTTTTGGGTATCCCCTTGGGATCGCTTTGATTTGGAACTTGCAAGTACCAAAGCCGAGGGTCTCGTGTATTCACGAGACTATCGTATTCGATAATCCTTTGAAGTTTGAAGCTAGACGAGACAGCGAAGATGCCTGGTCTTAGCAGACTTGGAAATCTGTTTTGTCTTGGTTGTAATAGGGATTCCCGATTGGAGGACTTGTGTCCGGTTCCTCCGATTGGAACTCCAACCTATGAACTTTATGTGAAAAATGGCGTAGGTCCCATTGCATATAATGAAGTATGGATCCGATACACCAGGAAAGATGGTGTTTTAAAATGGCCCCAATATGGTAGTTTTGACGCGGAGATTTTGGATAATCTGGAGGTTAAACTTTTTAAGAAGAAAGCCCGGCCGGCAATGTTTGACTCTTTTCGCATATGGCGCAAAGAAGCCAAACAGAGAGAAATGAAATTAGCGAAGAAAAATAAACGTGAACGAGGTATGTCAATGGTACAAGCTGCTGTTGCATTTAGGGATAATGAGGAAGAGCAAGAAAGCAAACAGATGCTTAGGGTGAAGAAGTTAGCGTTAGATAGATGCTACCCAGTTTTGCCGCATAAAGAACAGGAAGAAAAGAAAGATCTTGAGAAAGATCCTTTAATGTCGCATCTCTTGAGTTCGCCACCCCCTTATGCACAAAATGCTACGGCACCACTGCCACCAGCTGTGGTTGCACAAAACGCAGTTGTTGTGCCACCTGTGATTCCACCACAGCCAGCTCCCTTTCCGTTGGCTACTATTCCTTTGGCGCAGCCTCCTCAGGGGCCGGCACCTTTGCCTCCTTCTTCGTCTGCTACTCCTACGCCTTTTCTTAATGCTCCCTCCATTCCGACTTTGAATTCTTTTGCTATTGTTCCGTCTTCTCTTATTCTTTCACCTTCTCCTTCTGCTAGACAACGAATGACTACTGCAGTTACTGGTTTCTTTTCTCCTTTGTTGAGACAATTGGGTATGTCCCCTGTTACTGAGCGTAGACAGTCACGTAGTCAGTTGCCGAATATGGATGAGCATACGATTTTGGACCACATGGAGCGTAAATGGATTATGTACGATACACAGTATGATCTTGAGGGTGTTATTCATGTTTTCCTTCAATGGGAAGCACCGAAGCAACGGTACGTTTTCGATACGATGTGTGCTTTTCTTGTTGAAAAATGGGATGAGGAAGTGGGACAAGCTCCTGACGAGTTGTATAGCTTACGTTCCGAATTTGCGAAAGGAACTATTGTGAGTCCATCTGATGTTGGGAAAGCGGTCGCAATGTTGTTGTCATTTAGGAGTGAGTCTCCTTCTCGACAATTGTTCCGGCCTGATTCTTCAGTTAGGAGAAAGGCACGACAATATCCAATGAGAGAGGTTCCTCCGGTGTGGAAGGAAGAAGTGCCTGCTGGTGCTGGTGCAGGTAATAATCCGCCAGCTGTACCGGCTCATTTTCAGCGCGTCTGGGTGCATGTTCCATGGAAACGTGCTGAAGTTTTAGCTACTAAGCAGTCTTTGCCTGATCCACGCAAAAATCCAGCAGGGTACTATAAAGAGTTGACTCAGACTGTGAGTTCGTGTATCATGAATTTGGCGGACATCGACATGTTGTTTGGCAATGTTGTTCCACAACCAATTTGGAGTAAGATTCGTCAAACGGATCATGCGGTTGAATTGGGTGATACGTGGGTTAATCTTAGAGATGCCGACAATAGACAAGTAGGCGGTGCTAAGCCTGAGGATTTGATTACTGAACTTCCTGATAGGATTATTACGTATATGAAGACTTTAATGCCCGAATTGTGTGTCAATTGGGACAAGTTGTCTACATGTAAGCAGAAGAAAGACGAAATGGTGTCTGACTTTTTCACGAGGTTCGAAGAGACCTTCGTCGACCATAGTGGTCAGGATATGACTACAGAGGGTGGTCAGAGATTGTTTGTTGACAAATTTGTAAGTAATTTGCTTCCTGAATTGTGCAATAAGTTGGAAGATTCTGAAAGTGCTTGGGCTGTTTCCACATCAGCACAAATTTTGGCTACTGCCCAGTACTATGAAAATAGGTGCAAAGATGAGTTAGAGAAAGCGGATAAGAAGACTAAGGAATTGAAAACTAAAGTTCTTCTACAGCAAGCTTATCAACACCGTACTAATAATCAACGTGATTATCAGCAGAATCAGCAGTATTCGAGAAACTCTCAAAGAAACGAGTCTTCTCAACAGCGTTTTCCGTATGGTCCTAATCAGTGTGCATATTGCAAAGAAGAGGGTCATTACAAAAATAGTTGTCCGGTTTTGTTGCAGCGTACGAATGGTGTAAGAGGTAGAGGTGCTCAACAAGCACCTAGAGGTAGAGGTCGTGGACAGAATGTACTTTCTTTGCCTCCACAGAACTTGATGAATAGTTTTGATCAACAGCGAGGTTCATCTGGTAAGACCGCTCAGTACTATACGGACGATTACTATAATGAAGGTGAGGAAATGAATGGTGATGATTGTTAGGACAGCCACGGACAAAGAGAGGGAGTTGTTTCAGTTCCAGTAGATCAGAGTGGACCTTATGTTGAGGTGATTACATCAGGTGTGTCAGAGCCTTTTCTATTGGATACTGGTGCTACAAAGAGTTCTATTATGCACTCAAAACTCCCTGGCGCACCTTTGTCTGGCGAAATGAATGCTTCAGTAGGAACCCGATTTCTAGTCCTATGTATCTTTCTGTTGGACCTTATGAATTTGAAGCACCCATTATTCTAACGACAGGTTGTGGGGAGAACCTTTTAGGATTGGATCTGTTGAAAAGACTATATGCAACGTTGTATTGTTCTCCTTCAGGAGTACAACTTACACTGGGCAAGAGAGTGGTCTCCCCGATGTATTTGTCGAAGGATACACTTCCGACAGAATTGTCTTCTCTTCTGGATGCTCTTTGGGCTACTGGTCCTAATGATGTGGGTCTTTTGGAAATACCGCCATATGTTGTGACATTGAAAGCCAATGTTAAATTGCCACGCATTCCCCAATACAAGATCTCTAGTGAAGGTGAAAAGGCATTGCTAGCGATCATTTATGATTTGATTGAAAAAGATGTAATTGAAGAGACAAGAGGCAACGTTTGTAATAGTCCTGTTCTGCCTATTTTAAAGCGTACCGACCCTTCCCAGCCACCTGTTTACAGGTTTGTGATTGATCTTAGAGACGTAAAAAAAATAGGTGTGCCGCAGTTTCCAGTTGTCCCTGATATCACTGCCCTATTGACTATGATTCCAGCTTTCGCCACCTGGTTCTCGGTGATTGACTTGAAGAATGCTTTCTTCAGCATCCCGATTGCCGAGGAGAGCAGGGATATTTTTGGCTTCAGTTTAGGAGGCCGAAGCTTCCGCTTCAAACGCGGTCCTCAAGGCTACTGTGAAAGCCTATCGATATACAGTCAGGCTTTAAAAACACAGCTTGATACGATTGTTTTTCCTGATGGCGCTACCCTTATTCAGTACGTCGATGATTTGCTAGTCGCTGCAGATACTGAGGAGATTTGTAAACAAGCCGCCTTGTCGTTGTTGCGTCATTTGTATGATTTGCACCACAAAGTGTCTATTTCAAAACTGCAATATTGTCGACAAGAAGTAACCTACTTAGGTCACCTCTTATCGAAGGAGGGATGGAAAATGACCCCAGAAAGAATTCAGGCTATTGCAAAATTAAGTGTGCCAAGGACACAGAGAGAAGTACGTGCTTTCTTGGGCATTAAATCATATTGCAGACAATGGATACTGAATTTTTCTTTGTTGGCCAAACCTTTGGTGGCTTTAACTTGTAAAGATACACCGTTTCCCATTCCGTGGTCTAAAGATTGTCCGAAAAGTTTTTCCGAATTGCGTGATGCATTGTGTTCTGCTCCTGTGTTGGGTACCCCAGAGTACAGTAAGCCCTTTACACTGTATATCCATGAGAAAGAGGGTTGTGCATTGTCAGTGCTGACACAGTCTTTCAGAGACAAGCAGCATCCATGCGTGTATTTTTCGTCGACTTTGGATCCGGTAACTAAGGCGTTGCCAAGTTGCTTGAGGGCCACAGCGGCAGCAGCTGTTTCTATTCGACAGTCTGCTAGATTAGTGATGAATAATATGTTGATTGTGATGGTTCCACATGCGGTGGACACTTTGTTAAACAGGACCAAGACACAGCATTTAACTAGTGCTCGTTTGTCAGGTTACGAGTTGACACTGTTAGCGAGTCATGTGCACATAAAAAGGTGCAATACATTGAATCCAGCCACGTTATTGCCGATTTCAGTAGAGACAGAGACAGATGATGTTGAACAGCACGATTGTTTTCTGAGAACTGAAGAAGAGACGAAAGGGAGAGTAGACCTTAGGGACACTCCTCTTCCTGAGTGTGATGGTACCTTATGGGTGGATGGTTCATGCTTCAAACTTCCGAATGGTGATACGACTGCGGCATATGCTGTCACGACTTTGCACGTATCCCACATAATTCAGCACAAGCAGCAGAATGGATTGCACTTAAGAGAGCGTGCGTGTTGTCGAAAGGAATGAGAGTGACCATATATACTGACAGCCAGTATGCCTTTGGCATGGCTCATAGTTTCGGACGATTGTGGAAAGAAAGTGGGTTCCTGACTTCGCATGGAGCTAAGATACAACATGGTCAGTTGGGGAATGAGCTTCTTGAGTCACTGACCTTGCCGTTACAAGTTGCGATTGTGAAATGCAGTGCACACAAAAAGGTTACTGATGATGTTGGTCGTGGAAATGCATTTGCTGACGAAATCACAAAAGAAACAGCAAAAGATGTAAAGAATTGAATGTATGTTGCAGGCCCTGCAAGATGGGTTGGTGACGTTGGAATGTGTGCAGATACGATAGAGAGTGTGAAGTCTTTTCAAGCTGAAGCTTCAGAGAAAGAGTTGAGTGTGTGGAGAGAGGGTACGGGTAAATTGGATGCAAATGGTTGTTGGATTGAATTGTCAGAACATCAGCGATGGTTGTTACCCGATGCGTATGTGCTTGCAGTGGTGACAATGGCTCATATCAGTGTGAAAGGGATTTGTAAGTTGTTAGCTCCAGTATGGCAAAATGCTGGAATTCCTAAGTGTGCAGAGAATGTGGTAAAGAATTGCATGCTGTGTCTGAAATACAATCCTGGTAGGGGAACCCCATCTCCAGGTGGTCATTTTGCGCCTCTAACGTATCCGTTCGAGGTTTTGCAGCTAGATTTCATCCACATGGAAAGGTGCAACAATTTGAAGTACGTACTCGTTGTTGTTTGTGCCTTTTCGAGATGGGTAGAAGCATATCCTTTAAAAGACAACACTGCCATATCCACAGGTAAAGCCCTTGTCAAAGAATTCTTCCCTAGGTTTGGAATGCCGAGAGGGGTCTGGAGTGATAATGGGAGTGAATTTGTGGGTCGAGTGATGAAGAAAGTATGTGAAGGGCTAGGTATCCAACAAAAATTCCATGCTGCAAATCACCCCCAATCAGCTGGACTAGTAGAGTGCTATAATGGCACGCTAAAACTAAAATTGGCCAAGATACAAGCGAGCTCTGGTCTTAAATGGCCTGACGCTCTGCCTTTAGCACTCCTATCAACAAGATGACATCTCACATGACATCACTGATGACATCTCAAATGACATCACTGATTACATCACTGATGACATCTCAAATGACATCACTGATGACATCACTGATGACAACATCCAGTGACTGTATGTTTCTGTAAAGTTAAAATATGTCTTACATATTGAAGAATGAGTGGATGTATAAGTGTCTGGAAGAAGGATTTAGTAGGTGCATGACTGACTGTATGAGAGAATGATTAAATGTGTCTTACTGAGTGCATGGGTTAGTGACTAAACTGTCTTAATTTGTGCATCATTATATCTGCTGTTCTACAAACTGCTGCATGTGTTGATCAGTAGCTGTATGAGTAACTGTATGGGTTATTCATTGGTTGTCCAAGTATTTGTATGGGAAACTGAGTGTGTGTGTATGGGTGGCTGGGAGGTGTGTGACTCTGTACATAAATGTGTGAGTAGTTGATTCACTATATGTATGGGTTCAAAAGTGCATGTGGAAACAGCTGTATGGGCGGTTGACTGTGCATGAGTGTATTGGTGACTGAATGGATATCTCAGTGCTACATGTCAAAGTAAGTACATATGTAAAACACAGTACATGTGAGAGTTGACATATATAAATAACTGTGCATAAGAGCCAGTGAATGTGTGAGTGGCTGTATGGATCATTGTGAACATGTATCAGGGATTGTATAAGAGAGTAAATATGTGTTAGTATATGTTTGAATAAGTAAGGTGTGTATAACTGTATAGTTGAGGAAATGGAGGTGTGATTGATTTTTTGCATAACTGACTAGGTGTGTGAGTAACTCCATGGATGAGTGACAGTCTGTGACTGTCTGTTTACACTGATTGTATCTAAGGTTATATTAGAGTCTGAAGAGGTTCATGGTATTATCACATGAACGATATCATCAGTGATGTGATCAGTAATGTCAAATGAGATGTTATCAGTGATTTTATCAGTGATGTCATTTGAGATGTCATCAGTGATGTCATCAGAGATGTCATTTGAGATGTCATCAGTGATGTCATCAGTGATGCCACTAACCATGTCATGAATGATGTAATATGTGACATCATCAGCAGTGGATTGCGGGTGCGCGATATATAGTTAGTGCAACTAACTATATATGACATTTCAATGGTTTTGTGTGAGTAAAATAAGGTTTTGAAAAGGCTAATCCCTAACTATATATGGTCTATAACCAATGGTTTTTTCAGTGAATTTTCAAGGTTTTGTAAATGCAAATTCCTAACTATATATGGCCTAAAACCTATGGTTTTTTCTGTGAATTTCAATGGTTTTTTAATAGCAAATATCAAAAGCTGTCAAATGTCAAGTACGTGATAGGTAAAAACTTTTTCGTGTTTATGCACGCTGATGTGCTTTGAACGCTGCCCCCCCCCTCCCCTCTTTTCTCTTAGTAGTACTCTCTCTTTGCAGATAGTGAAGGGTAGTTAACGCAGGCCTTTACCCCCGTTGTAATCCGTCGTGCCTGCTTGTCTCTCCATTTGATTGATTGTTATCCAAGCATTTACTGTTTTACAATTGATTCTCTTTGGTTCATTCTCTATTTACAAACAAGCACAAAGTCGCAATACTCTGTTTAGTCTTTGCAGATAGTGAAAAATCGTGAAAAATCGTGTAAAAAAATAAAAGTAATCGAGCAAAATCAGTAGGCCACTAATTGGATCTCTTTTTGACCTCGCTAAAATAGAAATATTAGGAACAACCCTTCATGAGAAATACGAAAATAGTGAGATGAACTGAGCTCCACACCATGAGGGCTGCAAGACAGCTCGGCTCCGTCACCCACCCCGCCCAAAATAACGACAAACCCTATGCAAATATTAAAAATATATACAACACACCAGCAAAGTAACAGGGTAAAACATTTTATTAAATAACTATTTACATAACTATTTTATACTTTTTGTTGCCCGATCCGGCTAGCTCAATCGATCGAGCAGGAAACTCATGCACTCTGATAGCAAGCGTTGCTACTGATGCTATGCAGACCAAAACTGGTTTTCAGTTTGTACATTTTTCTAGATTTTTCCATCCAAGGTTGGTTGAGTTTGTAGAACGATGGCTTCAGAATTTCCACATACGGTGTGGTGGCGCGGACTGGGAGGGGGCGCTTCGCTCCTGCCCCCTCCCCAAGTAAGATTTTCATACGTGAAAGTACGTTAATGGTTTTGGTCCCTGAGTTGCTTCGATGTCACTGCCATTCTCAAATGGCATAAGTTCTGGATGTTGGGTGCCATAGTTCAGAGTTCTGAGCAGCGCTTGTAACACTGTCTGAAGCTTATTTCGACCTACTGCAGCTTCACTATTCTCAAAGTAAGTGAGGGTCGTTTGTGGACCTGACTGCATTTGAAAACAATGTGATATGGTACCTCCCTAAACCGCTTGACGGAGGCCCCCGAGGGGCGGTGTGATGGCACGGACTCGGAGAAGACGCTTGGCTCCGACCCCCTCCCCAAGTCTTATAGCACTGGTGTAGCCTGAGATCGCCCCCGACATAGGCGGCCGGCTCCCGGGGTCCGGCGGAACTTTTTGCCTTTTGATGACTCTTCTATTCTGGACCTTGTCCCACAATCCATTTGACCCGAAGACACGCTGTAGTGGGGCGCCCCTTTACCGTTTTAGTTGCCATTCCGCACGCTTTTGCTACACTGTGCCTCTTCCGCCATTCAACTGTTTACCGCCCGCTCTTGCGACTACAGCGTCTCGCTCACCATGTAGTTGAGTTGCTCCCGCTCTTGCGATGCAACAATAAGCGACTGCCACAGGACTCTCAAAATGACGGCCGGCTCTTCAGATTTGGGCGTGGTCCACTAAAATGGCCCTGGGACACCTTGGAACTCGGACGCTTCCCTGATAGGGCTTGGGTCCCATTCTCGAAAGCGTCCCCTCAGCCGTGAAGATTCTACAAAAGTCTTGGGGACCCCCGACTCCCGCAGGCTTCTGGTGGGGAGCGGCTGCCATGTTTGCTCGTGGAATGGCCACGACGGAGCTACGAGATGGTGGTGCTCTCATGCTGACGCCAGCTTTAGTCTGAAACATCCAGAAACACTGTAGACTACCAATTCGATCAGTTCCGGTAGCGCCCCAACATGACCCGGTAGAGAAGAACTTGCCCTCCCCTCTTTGACTGATGGTTCTTGTTGCCTGTCCCCTCTGTTGTCATTTAACAGAACTTTTTGGACTGCTGAAAGGGGTTGTGTTCCGAACGCTGGTTGGTGGAGACATTTTGACTATATTCTTGACCTACGTTGTCGCGTAATGCGTTATATGACACGCCGCGTTAGCGCACCCGGAAGTGATCCGGGGCGCGGCGCGCAGCGCGTAACGTAAGCATAACAGGTCATGTGACTTGTTAATAAAACTTTTTATTGGTTCATTTTACTTTTGTTATTTTAATAATAAAAAGCTTGGTCATATGACCTAAAAAATACGCTTTTTATTGATTTCGAACATTTTTTTTTTAAACATATATGTTATAATATTCCAGGCTAATGTACTTTCCCGGAAAATTTACAACTGTCCTGCAAGTAAAATATATTCCTTTTTCGAGAAAAAGGGCGTTTCTTCGTCCCATGACGGGGCCGTTGAGTAAAAGAGGCTCGGCCTGCTGTCTTACTCGCCGATACGCCTGATTATCAGATTCTTATCGATCACTTTATGTTGCAGGAGTGGAAAACACAACTGCCCTTGACCATTTATCTTTACTGCGTTCCTACGTAAAATACCTTTTATCCGTCATGTAATTGGACTGCTTTATTTCACTTGCCTTTTACTGATTCGAAAACAGTGACTAAAAGTAAAAACTTTACCAATGTAAATACTACTACCATGTTTTGTTTTAAAAACCTTTATTGCGAAAATGTCAGTATACAAATACGGGCCTATAACCATGTGGGCCGGCCACGGAGCAAACTGGAAACGTATATGATGAGGAGACATTTACACTGTAGAGGAACGTAACGAGCGGGCAATTAGGTTGCAAGAACTAAGGTGTCTAACAGTTGCGGAATCGGTGGACGTACATTTTGTAATTAAAATACGACAAAGCCACTTACAAAAAAATCATCCAGATATACATTTGCGGGCAAGTACCATGGGTGATGTTAATTCGAACTTTCAATAGTACAGTAATCAATAACACATCAGAACTTAATATCAATAGAGATGTCGAAATATTCAATCAATTCTCGTCCCCGCCCGCCATGAGCATCAAAACTGCATTCATATCTCGTGATATCAAGGTTGTTCAACCAGTACACAACAAGGAGTTACGAGTCCCATTTATACCGACGCCATTTTGGGCGAGGCCGGGCAGGTCCAAGATATAGACAAAATGTCTCCACCAACCATCGGCCAGACCAGAACCCCTTTCGGCCCTTTATGCTACAAGATGGTGTCTTCCATTCAGAAAATATTGTTGGCAGCATTTTGAAAGGAAAGATAAACAGCTGTTCTCCTAGTGAGTCTCACATTGTTACATTTAGGAAGAATGTTGAAGAGTAGTATGTTGAAAATCTGAAGCCATTTTTCTACAAACTCTCAATCAGCCTTGGATGGAAAAAAAAATCCTGAAGAATGTAAAAACTGAAAACCAATTTTTGTCTGTACAGCATCAACAGCAACGCTTGAGTCAGCTTTGTGTGAAGCCGCCATTTTGATTCAATCAATAACGTCCCCCAGCACACATTCAGGGACCTGGTCGTGTCTTCAGGTCAAACGGATTGTGGGACCAGATGCAGAAAGGAAAAGGAAAAAAGTTCCGCCGGACTTCGGGAGCCGGCCGCCTATGTCATGGGCGATCTTTGGCCACACCAGGGCAATAGTGAAGCTGCAGCAGGTGCAAATAAGCTTCAGACAGTGTTACAAACACTGCTCATAACTCTCAACTATGGCACTCAACATCCAGGACTTGCCATCCGGATCTTGGCGCCTTGTGCTGGTTCCGACCTATTCACACATCGGTCCACTACTGACATCACCTCATAAGCCAACGGGGCACCCCACGCCGACTTTCGGCGCAGCATTGTAGGATGGCCACACCAGTGCGGCAATTTGCTGGACACCACCTCGGTGCCATCCGGATCTCGGCGCGTTCGAGTCACTGTACCGCAAGAGTGACCGGAACTCAGCTGGACACGCCGTCTTTTGGCGCAGCATTGTAGGATGGCCACACCAGTGCGGCAACTTGCTGGACACCACCTCGGTGCCATCCGGATCTCGGCGCGCTGTGCTGCCTTCGGCCTACTGTAGCCGCAAGTGCGGACGCAACTCAGTTGGACGGCGAGTGAAAAGATAAGGGGCGCCGCACTGCAGCCGAGGAGCCTCCATCTTGGGGGAGACGCACAGCCCCCACTGACTGATGCGACCTTACAGGCCAACGGGGCGCCCCACGCCGACTTTCGGCGCAGCATTGTAGGATAGCCACACCAGTGCAGCAACTTGCTGGACAACAACTCGGTGCCATCCGGATCTCAGCGCGTTGTGCTGCCTTCGGCCTATTCGCACATCGGTCCGCTACTGACGCCGCCTCACGTGCCAACGGATTTTCTACGCTTTTTGTAGCCCTATGCCGCATAACAGGTCATGTGACTTGTTTATAAAACTTTTCATTGGTTCATTTTACTTTTGGTTTCCTAATGATGGAAGGCTTGGTCATATGACCTAAAAATAACACTTTTCATTGGTTTAGAAATTTTTTTTTTTTCCCAAACGATGAAAGCCCCACCTTGTTTCTGGATGTTTCAGACTGAAGCTGGCGTCAGCATGAGAGCACCACCATCTCGTGGCTCCGTCGTGGTCATTCCGCGAGCAATCATGGCAGCCGCTCCCCACCGGAAGCCTGCAGGAGTCGAGGGCCCCCCAGACTTTTGCAGAATCTTCACGGCTGAGGGGACGCTTTCGAGAATGGAGCCCAAGCCCTAGCAGGCAAGCGTCCGAGTTCCAAGGTGTCCCAGGGCCATTTTAGTGGACCAGGCCCAAATCCGAAGAGCCGTCCGCCATTTTAAGAATCCAATGGCAGCCGCCTATCGCTGCACCGCAAGAGTGGGCGCAACTCAACTACATGGTGAGCGAGACGCTGTAGCCGCAAGAGCGGGCGATAAACAGCTGAATGGAGGATGAGGCACAGTGTAGCAAAAGCGGGCGGAATGGCAACTGAAACGGTAAAGGGGCGCCCCAGTACAGCAGACGAGCCTCCACCTGCACGTTTTGCTGCCTTGGGACTATTCGCACAAAAGACAGCTACTGACCATTGTTGCTTCTTTTTGCCAAAAAAATGTTTAAATGTATTTACAGTTTTTGTTGCGTTCGATATATTTATAAAGTTAATAAAGTTTTATAATCCTACTTTGTTGGAGTACTATATATTTTTAAAAAATCGGGTGAATGGGGCCTTGAATCGGGTTATTGTCATGTGTGGGCTTTGGAAGTGTGCTGCTACAGGATCGGACATTTCAAACTCAAATGCACGTTCTTTTTCTTACCTTTCCGAAGCATGGAGCGCAATAGCAGGCAGAGAAAGGGTGATGCAAGTGTTGAACACTGCCTGGCCTGGCAAGTTGCTGGCAGTGCTCCCCCGCCCCCGCCCGCTCCTGAAAGAGGGCACACACACACCGCCGCCCCGAGTACTTCACATATCTTTAAAAGACCATGCGCTTGTTAATGAGGCTTAAATGGTTTATCACCCCTTCTAGAGCCCCTGCATCGGCCCTCTGACGTTTCCTGGAAGAATTAGCACGTAACACAATACCAAGCCCTGTCAGCTGAAACCCCCGAGGAATCGGGTTTTTGCTTGCAGGAATCGGGAGGCGGGAGACTAGCACTGAAATCGGTAGTCTCACGCCTGAATCGGGAGGGTTGGCATGTCTGGATTCTCTGCAGCTGGGGCCATAAACTACATCCGCAGGGCTAGGTGATAGCCTGGGACCGGCCTGGACAATCGGACACAGAGGAAGAGGAGTGTCAGAGGGTGCGGTAGTTAATAGGGTGAAAGGGAGGTGTCGGGCGGGCACAGGGTGTGATTCTCAGGGAAGAGCAGCGCAGATGGGGGGAAGTTTATGGCCCATGCATGAGAGAGAGAGCGGGGGTGACCAGTGCGTGGGGGAGATGCTTGCGAGGGTGGGGAGCCGTGCTGAGAATCGACGGCGTGCAAAGAGTGGGTCTGGTCAAGGCATCTAAAATGGCTGCCGTGCACGACAAAATTGTGCCATTGAAAAAAAGGCAAGATGGCGCATACAATGTTTATCAATAAGTATTCATTTATAACAAAATATTTTATCACAGTGACAAATTGGCGGTCAACACTTCCTGATTTCCATCGAATCGAACGTTAACAGACGTCACGCAGCAAAAAAAAAAAAACGCTCACGCACAGCCGCTGGAAGACATGTATCAACATATATGAGCCTCCTCAGCCACCCTCAGAAAACATAAGGGATCAGGATACGACTCCCGCACCCCCTTATACCTAGTAATTTAATTAAAACGAAACACAAAATGGCGAATTCCCGTTTCGCTACCAGTTTGCGGCCCAGTTCGCGGCCCGAGAAGCACTTCTACCGTGAAAAATCAATTTTTTTTATTTTCCCCACTGGACCCTTTAATAACCCCAACATCATTCCTAGGGGGTCAAGAGGGGTCTACCTTGCCCCCTTTCATTAAATTCCCCCTTCGTTTTTCACCTCTTCTTCTCTCTCGATCCTACCGAGAGATAAGATGGCGCACGCACAGCCGCTGGAAGACATATATCAACATATATGAGCCTCCTCAGCCACCCTCAGAAAACATAAGGGATCAGGATACGTCTCCCGCACCCCCTTATACCTAGTAATTTAATTAAAACGAAACACAAAATGGCGAATTCCCGTTTCGCTACCAGTTTGCGGCCCAGTTCGCGGCCCGAGAAGCGCTTCTACCGTGAAAAATCAATTTTTTTTTATTTTCCCCACGGGACCCTTTAATAACCCCAACATCATTCCTAGGGGGTCAAGAAGGGTCTACCTTGCCCCCTTTCATTAAATTCCCCCTTCGTTTTTCACCTCTTCTTCTCTCTCGATCCTACCGAGAGATAAGATGGCGGCCGCTCCGGACTGTTTAGAATGTTGACAGACACCGGAAAGCCAATCAGCTTCGCATCGCAAAGTTCCGTTTCGCGAAAAGTAAGCGGACCGGAGCGCAGCCCGGAGCGCTGTTACAGATATATATCTTGTTTTGAACGGTAATTTCTCAAAATCCACTGGAGCACATATATTGAGACCTAGCAAAGGCACATCGGGCTAACAGTCCCTACAATTTTGCCAAGTTTCGTGCAAATCCATTCAGCCGTTCGAGCTAAAAGTGAGGCCAACCGCCCTATGGAAAACTCAATGTTAAAAACGTGTTTTGGGACCCCCCTTTTTTCTCGGCCCCCCTTTGATGAAACCCCCCCAAATTTTCAAGGGACGCTCAAAAACAAAATGTGCCATTTTCCTGAAAATTTCAGCCGATTCCGTCCACAAACGCCAAAGTTATTAGACATAGAATTTTCAAAAATCCCATAGGGAAAAAATCCTAACTATATATACCTACTGGCGACAGCCAGTAGGTAATATATATATATATATATATATATATATATATATATATATATATATATATATATATATATATATATATATATATATATATATATATATATATATATATATATATATATATATATATATGTATATATATATATATATATATATATGTATATATATATATATATATATATATTACCTACTATATATATATATATATATATATATATATATATATATATATATATATATATATATATATATATATTACCTACTATATATATATATATATATATATATATTACCTACTGGCGGTCGCCAGTGGGTAGTTATAGTTAGGACCTAGTTTCCATAGGAAATGCTCAACATTCTATTTGGAATAACTTTGGCCCTGGTTGAAGAATCTTAGCGAATTTCTCAAAGAAGATGGCTCAGTCCGCTGCGCTCCTTCCCTAAAAGTTTGGGGGGGATTGGTCAAGTGGGGGCTGAGATAAAAGGGGGGTCCCAAAACGTGTTTTCTCCATGTTATTTTCCATAGGACCTTTAGACTCGGCTACAGGTCGAACGGGTGAATGGATTTATAAGAAATTTGGCAAAACTGTACAGTCCGGCTCGCAGATTACGCTTTTTTTGGAATGGTGTAAATCCGTTTAGTAGTTGTTGAGAAAATTAAAGTTAAAGTCAATTATATATCTATAGGCGCGCATGCGTGCGCGCACCCAAGTGGCTGCGCGTGAGCGGAATTTTTTTTTGCTGTGTGACGTCTGTTAACGTTCGATTCGAAGGAAATCAGGAAGTGTTGACCGCCATTTTGTCACTGCGAGTAAATATATTGTCATTTCAAAGTGTTGGAACATGGAAAGGGGAGAAGGTAGAGATTGTTTTGCTGCGTAGGTTTTCTCAGGGTGTGCAGTAAGGTCCTTAAAAGCGAAAATATATATATTTTTTTCTCGAAAAAGTTGCGGGGTGCGCGCACTCGGGCGCGCACACCTATTTACAAAAGTGTGAAAATGGAGATAAATCAGAAGTTTGAGTGCTTTGATATAAGGTGGCTCTGAAAAGAGCCCTTGTGTTAATTGAGTTGTTTCTGCATTTATAAGTAAGTACCGATGCAGAGTTTGATATAATATTGTTGGCAGCATTTTGAAAGGAAAGACAGGGGCCCATTTTCTGGTTAACAGGTGACCAGGCCAACTTTTCACGCCAGGCCCATTCCTGCAAAGTCGACCGCCATTTTTAGGAGATCTGCAACCACCGGCAGTCACTGGGTTGCAGGAGCAGATGGACTCAAGCCTGTCGGGCGAAGCATCATTGCACCGCCACAGTGGACGAGACCCTGCTGGGTGAGTGGAGCGTCGCTGTACCGCAACAGTGGGCGAGTCCTTTGCTGGGCTCGTGGAGCGTCCCTATACCGCCACAGTATGCAAACGCTTTGCTGGGCTCGTGGAGTGTCCCTATATCGCCACAGAGTACGAACCCTTTGCCGGGTGCATGGATCGTTGGGGGTGCAGCTGAGGGGCCTCCATCTGGGGAGGCTCGTCCGCGCCGCCTCTCCCTCCCAGTGGACCCTACGGCGTCTTGCTGACATTTGTTATGGCTGGACCAGGCGATGAAGAGAGGGGGAGGTCGGATATATATGAGTTATACTATTAGGTATGTCACATCCCCCTTGTGGCCTGCAAGGCACCGAAAAAAGAAGAGAATGGGAAGACAACTACATCTCGGGTCGGGCCCATGCCTTCTTTGGCCGATGGCGGCCGGCCGCTCTTTGCCACGGCCCCAGGAACAGATCCCTTGGTTCATCCTGGGGACAGGCCTTGGCGTGTGGTGTCTCCTCCGGACTATTCGCGTAATGGTTCTCCACCCCAGGCCGTTGACGACGGCTTTTGTAGACTTTCTGATGCTCAAAAACCCTACTAGAAAGCAGCCCAAAAGTAGCCCAACATTGCTACTTTGGGGAAGGAGGGGCTGCGCGCGAGCGGAATTTTTTTTTGCTGCGTGACGTCTGTTAACGTTCGATTCGAAGGAAATCAGGAAGTGTTGACCGCCATTTTGTCACTGCGAGTAAATATATTGTCATTTCAAAGCATTGGAACATGGAAAGGGGAGAAGGTAGAGATTGTTTTGCTGCGTAGGTTTTCTCAGGGTGTGCAGTAAGGTCCTTAAAAGCGAAAATATATATATATTTTTCTCGAAAAAGTTGCGGGGTGCGCGCACTCGGGCGCGCACACCTATTTACAAAAGTGTGAAAATGGAGATAAATCAGAAGTTTGAGTGCTTTGATATAAGGTGGCTCTGAAAAGAGCCCTTGTGTTAATTGAGTTGTTTCTGCATTTATAAGTAAGTACCGATGCAGAGTTTGATATAATATTGTTGGCAGCATTTTGAAAGGAAAGACAGGTGCCCATTTTCTGGTTAACAGGTGACCAGGCCAACTTTTCACGCCAGGCCCATTCCTGCAAAGTCGACCGCCATTTTTAGGAGATCTGCAACCACCGGCAGTCACTGGGTTGCAGGAGCAGATGGACTCAAGCCTGTCGGGCGAAGCATCGTTGCACCGCCACAGTGGACGAGACCCTGCTGGGTGAGTGGAGCGTTGCTGTACCGCAACAGTGGGAGAGTCCTTTGCTGGGCTCGTGGAGCGTCCCTATACCGCCAGAGTATGCAAACGCTTTGCTGGGCTCGTGGAGTGTCCCTATATCGCCACAGAGTACGAACCCTTTGCCGGGTGCATGGATCGTTGGGGGTGCAGTTGAGGGGTCTCCATCTGGGGAGGCTCGTCCGCGCCGCCTCTCCCTCCCAGTGGACCCCACGGCGTCTTGCTGACATTTGTTATGGCCTGACCAGGCGATGAAGAGAGGGGGAGGTCGGATATATATGAGTTATACTATTAGGTATGTCACATCCCCCTTGTGGCCTGCAAGGCACCGAAAAAAGAAGAGAATGGGAAGACAACTACATCTCAGGTCGGGCCCATGCCTTCTCTGGCCGATGGTGGCCGGCCGCTCTTTGCCACGGCCCCAGGAATGGATCCCTTGGTTCATCCTAGGGACAGGCCTTGGCGTGTGGTGTCTCCTCCGGACTATTCGCGTAATGGTTCTCCACCCCAGGCCGTTGTCGACGGCTTTTGTAGACTTTCTGACGCTCAAAAACCCTACTAGAAAGCAGCCCAAAAGTAGCCCAACATTGCTACTTTGGGGAAGGAGGGGCTGCGCGCGAGCGGAATTTTTTTTTGCTGCGTGACGTCTGTTAACGTTCGATTCGAAGGAAATCAGGAAGTGTTGACCGCCATTTTGTCACTGCGAGTAAATGGTGCTCCACATTGTAAATGCGGCACACCATGGGTGGCAGAGCAGCGGTGCACATTAACTGGTGCATCTCTGGGGATGCGCCAGTTAACATAAATCTGCTCCTTTACATTTAAGTATGAGCAGGGGACACAGAGTTGGTGAAGCTTATCGAAGGTTAAAAAGAGATGAGTCCTGTTCACTGAAAACTTGGACATAGGACTCACCTCCTCAGCATCGCTGGACATGGCTAAATAATAGCTGCAAAATGTAACTGTTGTTAAACAATTTTACTATTATAGTGTCTGAGATTTGTCTCTTACTCTGCAACATCTCATTGTTGTTCTCTTTCTTTAAAGATAAGGACATTAACCATGAGTGATAATGAGCAATCCGTTGGTCTCGATCTTATTGTTGAACATGTCATTGAAACGTCAGTGGAAGTGGAACCC
Organism: Lissotriton vulgaris; assembly: GCF_964263255.1. Classification (NCBI taxonomy): domain Eukaryota; kingdom Metazoa; phylum Chordata; class Amphibia; order Caudata; family Salamandridae; genus Lissotriton; species Lissotriton vulgaris. The sequence goes on along the minus strand of NW_028252036.1, from coordinate 92,873 downwards.
TTAGATGATTTAAATCCTGAGGATGATGAAGAACATGATGAGGATGCCGATTTGTCAGAATTGTATGACATAGGGTGGGAAGCTGACGTGCTTCAGCATATGGAACTATAAACATTTATTTTTCAAATTTACTGGAAATAAAAAGTGAAAATGTAAACCGTTTCATTTAAAATTAAACATAACTTGAAAAACAGGTTATGTGTAGTGTCTTTAATAAAATAGTCAAATATGCTCATAAAAATATTTCTAAACCAATGAAAAGCCTTAACAAGTCACATGACCTGTTATGCTTACGTTACGCGCTCCGCGCCGCGCCCCGGATTGTTGGTCATTCAAACTGAGGCTGGCGTCAGCATGAGAGCGCCAACGTCTCGTGGCTACGCCATTCAGAAAATATTGTTGGCAGCATTTTGAAAGGAAAGATCTGCAACCACCGGCAGTCACTAGGTTGCAGGAGCTGATGGACTCAAGCCTGTCGGGCGAAGCATCGTTGCACCGGCACAGTGGACGAGTCCTTTGCCAGGTGCATGGAGCGTTGCTGCACCGCAAGAGTGGACGAGTCCTTTGACGGGTGCGTGGAGCGTTGGGGGTGCAGGTGAGGGGCCTGCACGTGGGGAGGCGGGAGAGGCTCGTCCGCGCCGCCTGTCCCTCCCAGTGCACCCCACGGCGTGTTGCTGACATTTGTTATGGCCGGACCAGGCGATGAAGAGAGGGGGGGGTCGGAGGCATATGCAAGACATCCCCCCTCGTGGCCTGCAAGGCGCCGAAAGATTATCGTCCGCGCTGTCTCTCCCTCCCAGTGTACCCCATGGCGTTTTGCTGACATTTGTTATGGCCGGACCAGGCGATGAAGAGGGGGGGGGGGGTCGGAGGCATATGCAAGACATCCCCCCTCGTGGCCTGCAAGGCGCCGAAAGAGGAAGAGAATGGGAAGAGAACTACATCTCGGGTCGGGCCCATGCCTTCTCTGGCCGATGGCGACCGGCTGCTCTTTGCCACGGTCCCAGGAACGGATTCCTTGGTTCATCCTGGAGACAGGCCTTGGCGCATGGTGTCGCCTCCGGACTATTCGCGTAATGGTTCTCCATAGTTGTTTTAATATATTTTTGTTCAAGAATAAAAACGTTTTAATCTGTTATTTTGCTGTCGTGTGGTATATTTCTAATATTTGTCGCTCTGATGTCGTTTCCCCTCCCAAATGGAACATGTGATTGTAATCTACAGCCGGACATTCCGACAGGACATGAGAGCAAAAGGGGGGGGGGGTCAGATCTGAAGTTGGGCAGGCGATAAGATCACGTTTTGCTATGTAGGGCTATCTATGTTCGTGATGGGGCCTAAAAGGGGGCAAGATGGCGTCGAGCTTGGTTTCTCTCACTAGTTTCACTAGTTTCATATTTCTCATGAGGGGTTGTTCCTAATGTTTCGATTTTAGCAAGGTCAAAAAGAGATCCTATCAGTGGCCTATTGATTTTGTTCGATTCCTTTTGTTTTCTCTAACGAGTTTTAAGTTAAAGTTTGCTAGTACGATACAGCGGCTAGTCCGCATTTTATATATATGTCTTTTTTATTAGGGGTGTTTTCCGGTGGAGTCGGACGATCTACCCCTAATAAACGGTAAGTATTCCTCTGAAGGAATGCGTCTTGAAAGTGGCTGACTGTAATGTATGATATTTCACTCAGTGACTTTCAGGCCCATGCTGTTTCAAAGCTGTGCATGTGTTTGAAGCAGGCGTAGGTATTGACGCAGCATAGAAACTACTAGGAACCAATTGGAAGTGTTGTTTTCAAGTCACATGACTTCACATGCGCGTCTCAGGACGTGTATGCGGTGATAGTATCTGGTTGGAAGTAGCGGTCCAATTTCAAAACGTGAAAAGGAGTAAATCGAAACATATCCGGATTTAATATATCTTCTGAGTAGTATAAGTTCTATGGTGGGTGTATGAAGAAATTTAATAAGTTGCAATCGCAAACTTTTCCCGAAATATATATATAGGCGGTTGCGCGCACACGGTCGCGCACGATCGAAAGCCGATAAACGCCCTTTATAATATGCTCCTGGAGCTGTTTTTGGAAAGTTCAAATTGCAAAGTTTTCATGAAATATATAGGCAGGTGCGCGCACTCGGTCGCGCACGAAAGCCTGGAAATGCGATATCCATTTTATTGACAACTGTTGCCGAGAGTGCGCACACCGGGTCGCGCACAAAAGTTTAGTAAGGCTATTTTTATTTACAGACAAATTTTAATGTGTTTAAAAAAAGGCAAGGTACAGACTTTCGAATTCTGTATCGCTTTACAAGGAGTCTCTATGCAACTTGAACAGTGAAGAAAACGGCTTGTTTTCGAAAAAAATATTGCCAGAACTTTATTGCCAAAAGTATAGGTTGCATACACGACATTTTTCTGAATTAGCATTTTAAAAACCAATGAAATTCACAGAAAAAACCATAGGTTTTACACACGTTATAGTTAGGAAGTAGCATTTAAAAAACCTATGAAATTCACTGAAAAAACCATAGGTTTGACACATGTTATAGTTAGCTGGAAATTTTACTGACATAAAACCAATGAAATTCCACGTTATAGTTAGTTGGACTCACTATAACTTGCGCGTGCAATGCACTGCTGATGACGTCACATATTACATCACTCATGACATGGTCAGTGACATCACTCATGACATCACTGATGACACCATCCAGTGAATATGTGTCTTTCTGAAAAATAAATATTAGTGAGTTATGTTTAAATATTTAAATATATATATTAGTGTTTCACTTTGTGTATAAGTGGCTACATGTGTTGGTAAGTAGCTACATGCGTATGTATATGGGTTATTAGATATTTTTATTAGTATCAGTATGAGTGTCTATATGGTTTGGTGGGGGTATTACTTAGCACATAGATGCATGAGTGACTGACTCTCTGTTTGTATGTGTTTTGAAGACAGCATATGTACAGGACTGTATGGGTGGATGAGTGTCTATATGTGTTTGTTAGTGAGTGAATGACTGTCTCACTAGTGTCTTTATCAGTAACTACATATGTTTTAATCTAGTATATATGAATATTGATGTATATAAGTGAGTATATGTGAGAGTAAGAGATTGTAAGAGTTCCTGTTTAAATAAGTATGTGTTTCTATAAGTGATTGTTTAAGAGAATAAATATGTGTAATTTTCAATAGAAGTAAGGTGGAAGTGTGTGTATAACTCTATATTCAAATAAATGGATGTTCAATAGTTTATTTGCACGTGTGAATATGTGTGTGAGTAACTTTTGGATGACTGTCGGTGTGTAACAGGATGTATAGGTGTATCACTTCATATGATGAGTGAGTATATGTATGAGTGACTATATAGAACTCTTGGTGTAGGAGTGGATGTGTATATAGATAGTGGAATTACTGAATTGCTTGTTGTAACTGATATAGGTATCTCCATTTTTTTTAAATTTCAGTTTCTATTTTTGAATATGTGTCTCAAGGGTTACATTACAGTGAAAGGAGGTCTGTCACTATGTCACAAGGATGGTGTCATCAGTGATGTCACTGACCATGTCATGAGTGATGTAATATGTGACGTCATCAGCAGTGCATTGCACGCGCAAGTTATAGTGAGTCCAACTAACTATAACGTGGAATTTCAATGGTTTTATGTCAGTAAAATTTCCAGCTAACTATAACATGTGTCAAACCTATGGTTTTTTCAGTGAATATATATATATATATATATATATATATATATATATATATATATATATATATATATATATCTTTCCACATAGTCCCATTTTCCTGACTGCTATGCCCTCTTTGGTGGTGCGTGTAGAGTACGGCAGGTCCATGCCGTTCCAAATGTCACCACACTATCACTTTTGACAGGGATTTCCTCACCACACTCGCTGCTCCGTAATATGAAAAGCAATAAATCACTAATCATCATCAGTAGTTCAACGTGTTTTAATTTCCAAAAGCTGCCAATACAACCCCAGCGCGTTTCAGTCTCAGCTGAGACCTTGCTCACGGGGAACAATCGACCAACAGAGAGCGACATTACCTTTACGCTATATTTGAACTGAACAATCATGACCTAACTTCCTATTAAGGCCATCTGGTGCATTATGATATTCGAAGTTTCGCATTTCCTGTGTGGTCGTATGACCTTGGTACCACATTTTAGAGTTAAAATCACATTATGGCAACAAGGTTGCATGATAACTTTTCAATTACATGATTTCTTTGGTTGGCAAAGCTTAGTTACAGATTATGCTGCATCTAATCTTTTCATTATTGCAATATATGTTATATTTCCAAAAGGAAACCTAATATCAGTAATTAAAAATTATTGGTGAGTGCATCCATTCAAACAATTTAAGGGATTGTGTGATTTACTTCTGGGTTCAACCCCGGGGTTTGAACCCTGATTACATATTTACATTAGGTATGCTTTAACACGCTGCGTTATTCCGTCTTTTCAGGCTCCTCCAGTTCTTAACATTTAGTTGCCTGATATGGTATTCTTATTATCAAAGCCCGGGCAGGTAGCCAATGGGTTGGTATTCTCCTCAAGAGTGTACTCTATCCATCCTGTTACCTTGCCTGGTTAGTGACTTTTGAGGAGTGACGAGGGGGGAGCGGGTCCTATCTGTCCACATTGTATTAGAATGCTTTTTCAGCGCTGCCATGACTTCTAACGTACAAGTGCGGATTGAATTGATCATCCCCTCCAGTGGGCCAGTACATTATGTCTAACCCTACTGTATCTATGAGTTATACCCCAGTATTTCTTCAGATCCACCCTTGCTTTGTTGTTGCGATCATTGTCAGTGATTTAAACTAATTTTATCCTTCATTCTACAATCATGCCTTGCAGTAACCATATATTATATATCATCGACTACATTAATTGATGCAGTAAGCACCATAGAGGTTTCATTACAACATATATACAGTTCAAAAAACAGATACAAGGGAGGTTAATGTTCATGTCATTGTTGTCAGTTCATAAGCTCATGTGCGATGTCACTCAATGCACACGGCATCATATATTTTCAATTCTCATTAAATCAACGTGCTTTTGTGTGCATCACAGATGTGAATGAAGCTCCTCATCTTGATTCAACCCTCTCCGGGTCAAAGTTAGAAAATTAAGTATGTCTAGATTCCTTTTGCTGCAAGATTTTTTTCCTTGTCTCCACTGCAGACTTGTTTTTCCACCTGTTCCACTGCAAAAAAAGGTTAGCAATTTCCAATTCCCTCCGTGTTCTTTTTCCATATGTTTTGCAGTGTTCACTGTTGCCCTAACATGTTCTAGTATTCTTTTCTTCAGATCACATATAGTGCTGCCCACATATCTGAGGGGGCAGGGACACTCCACTATATAGATCACAAATTGACTCTTGCAGGTTATTCTTTGTTTAATTTTCCTTGCTTTTTAGTTTGCCATTTCCATTTCTTTTGTATTTTCGGCTATGGTACATACTTTGCCACTGGTGCATTTGTAAAATCCTGTACTTTGTAACAACGTTGTCTGTTTTGTTTTGTTTCTGAAGTGGCTGTGTACCAACATATCCTTTAAGTTTGTTGCTCTTTGAAATGTCATACTGGGATTATCTCCCACTAATTTGGCAACTGTGGAATCCAGGGTTAGGATATTCCAGTTTTTTCTTAGTATGTTTCTTATCTGTTTGTTTTCTGTGGAGTATGTATTGATCAACCTTATTTCCTGTTTAGTCAAGTCCATGTTGGGGGAATGTTGGTTTTTGGTGATCAATTTTGAACGTTCCAATTTCGCTGTTTTTGTTGGCATGCTACAACCAACTTTTTATTGTAATTTCGCCTTTTGAATCTCTCCGATAATAATCTACTATTTTTTTGCCATTCTGATTCCTGAGAGCATATCCTTCTCACTTTCAAAAATTCGCCATATGTAATGTTGTTGATTAAGCTCTTTTGTTGATAGCTCTCCGTGTGGAGAACCGCATTGGTGGCAGTTACCTTTCGATGTAGCGTTATGTGAACCTCATTTTGGCTAATATAAACCTCTGTATCCAGAAAGATAACCCTTTCATCACTGATTGAAGCAGTAAATTTAAGACCAGTCTCCGTGTTGTCAAGAATGGCGAAGTATTGTGCGAATTTCTGTTTGGTACCATCCCAGATGATAATCAAATCGTCGATGTATCATAACCATTTGACTGTTTTGTTTACATATTGATCATTTTCTGGGTTCCGAGCGATGCTACGTTCCCACCACCCCATTGTCAAACAGGCATAGCTTGGGCTGAAAGAAAAGCCCATAGCCGTTCCCTTTACTTGGCGATAGATCTCCTCACCAAACATAAAAATGTTTTTCGTTAGGTAGAGCTGTATCATCTCTATTATCATTTTATTGTGGTCAGCGAATTGGATGTTCTGCTCCTGTAGGAAGGACTCAATGGCTAGTAAACCTATCTCATTACGGATATTTGAATACAATGATATGACGTACATGGTTACCAGATGGTAAGTTGATGCACATGAGGTTTCCTGTAGGTGTCTTAGTAAATCCCTGTGTCTTGAAGGTATGATGTTAATTTTATGATGTATGGTAAGAGAAAGGTATCCAAATAGTTTGCCATTGGTTCAAGTAGAACTCCCTTTGCCAAGATGATTGGTCTGCCTGGTGGTCTAGTGGGGTGCTTCTGAATCTTGGGGAGGAAGTAAATGGTCGATGTTTTAGGATGGTTAACCGTCAGATATTTCATTTTGTCATCATCTAAGAGATTGTTATCTTTCCATGCAAACAATTTCTGATCCAATTCCAATTTCAATTTCTTAGTAGGATTTACTTCCTCCCCAAGATTGGTTGAAATAGCTAAGAGTGGTAGTTGCAAAAGAAGCCACAAAGGGGCTCCGGCTCTACACTGCTCCCTTCATAAAAACCTGTTCTGTTTGTGACTATGTTGCTTGCTGGGCTATTTGTGGAGCTGGTCAGAAGTGGAAGAGGCTGCAGGTGTACAGCGAAATTAAGCCACTTTAGGCTGCTCTTTGTGCCCTGCCTGCTGGGTAAATCGTGGTAGACTGTGTAAGACCTACAAACAGCAGCTCAGAGGCTTGTAAAGATAAATTGTAATCAGAACTCAACTAAAAGGGGCATAAACTGGAGGAAAGGGTTACGTTTAAAAGGTAAATGGAGAGGGTCGGTTTAAATGAAAAGGCCTGTAGGAATCCTCCCGGGTAAATTAAAAACAAATACTTACTTTGCATTTTAAATAATAACCATGTGTAACGCACGGACAATGGAGAGAGAACGTGAGAGCAAATAAAATAAGCAGCCTGATAAGATTTATCGCCCGATAAGGGAGATAAGCTATGCGCGGCATGAGGATGTTGTAAGGGTTGCCTAGAAGGGGCCTACGGAAGAGAAACTTGGAGGCGAGGCTCTGCATGTTTTAACTGAATGCGCTTGTCCTGTGCTAGCGCAGTGCTGCTCAAGGAAATAAAAGAGAGGAAGAGGTTAATGGTGAGTGATTGGTGGGAGGGGGACTGAGGGAAACGGAGCTAAGCCCTGTAAACATAATTGAAATATATGGAGAGACGATTTAGCATAACATGCACAGCTGGGGAGTTTGGAACGGGGGAACGTGTTTTAAGTGTCCGCATAAGCTCTCTGTGCCTGCCAAAAATAAAAGGGGGGGACCCAGGGAGAGCCAGGCGCGAGATGGTCTTTCCCTGGGTGCGTTCGCGCGAGCAATCGGGAGAGCGCAGATGGGGTTAATTAGGGGAGTCCATAAAGGGGCTGGTAGGCAGGTTTTTAAGAAGTGCGTAGCGGGAGGCAAGGGAAGGGAGGTTCGTTTTGCTGTCTTCGTTTTAGTACCTGACCTGTCCCGAGGGCCATGGAGGAGGCGGCAGAGGTTCAGCGGGCTGTCCAGATGCTTTGCGCCGCTGTGCGCGAAGACCTTTTGTGGCCCGGCGTGCCGGCAGAGGCGTGGGTGGGGTTGGCCCGCCCCCCTCGCAAGCTGCTGAGGGCGTGTCGCGGGCGGTGACTGCCTGCTTGTCACCCAGCCCGGAAGAGGAGGAGGACGGAGAGGCTGCGATGCCGGCGGTATTGCCGTTGCCGGCTCAGGTTCCCGCGGCCTCGGGGCCCCCACCGGTTGACCCGGGCGCCCACCAGCGGGTATGTTTGTTACCTATGGGGAATGCTGGCTTGCGTGGGGCGCCCGGGGCGAGGCGGGGGCGCTCTGTGGGCCGGCAGGCCCAGCATTTGGGCGGGCCCCCTCCTGGCAAAGCAAAGAAGCCTCCGGTGTGTCCTGGGGCCAAGCGGGGGAGGAGCCTCGATACCCAGAGCCTCCCCCGGGCCCACTTTACTGCCCCTGTGCCCGGGGGGCATCCCCCCCTGTGACTGTGTTGCCTGATGGGGCTTCGCCCTATTTGTGGGTCAATGGGCAGTGTTATCTGCTGTCTCCTGCCACCCCTGTGCTGGGACAAGCCCACCCCCCTTTGCCCAGTGTTGTGGTTCAGGGCGGTCCAGAGATTGGGGCCCCCCCTTCTGAGTTGTCTGGGTTTTTCCTCTCGGGGGCCCCCTCGGCCACTGATTTTTTCCATTTAGGTGATGTGTCTTCCTCTCCACCCCCCCGGGCCCCCGGGTCCACGGCTCCTGGTTCTGTTGGCCTTCCTTCTGCTTCACAGCAGTCACAGGTTTCTGGTGGGTTGGGTTTGGGCCTTAGGGGGGCGCCCTCTGCCTCCAGCCAGGTGTTTTTCCCTGCTTCTCGTGGGATGCCCGGTGTTTCCCAGGGTGGTTTGGTGGACGGGTTAGGTGGTGGCCCTGGGCTTGCGCCTGTTGCTGGGTCTTCTGTGGGTGTTTCCCTTGGCTCTGCTGGGGGAGGCATTCTGGATGTTTCTTCTCAGTCTGGCTTGAGCGGCTACAGTTTTCATGTTGCGGCTCCAGCTGGACGGCTGTTGGCTGGTTCTACTGGCTTGGGAACTGTCCCTACGGCTGTTTCCAGTGGTGGGATCACGCGAGAGTTATCTAGAGCGGATCTCTCTTCTGCAGCCTTGCGCATGCGGCGATCTAATGACATTGATTGGCAGTTTTATGATGGGGGAAATGGAGATGGGGCTCTGCCAAGTGGCAGTGCACAAGATTCATTTTCTGGTGATGTTTTACACTTGGATGTGCAAGAGGATGATTTGGAAGAAGGGGAATTACGGGACAGGGATGTTGGGCTTTTGGCAGCATGGGCCCAGCAGGGTGGGGTGGGACAATTCCCTGTTTCTCGTATCTTGCAGGACTCATATGCGGACCACGCAGCGGTACGTGAGACAGCGAGGAGTAGACCACCTCAAGGGGACCGTGTTGCTTTTCAGCAGAAGTCGGCACAGTTGCCAAGAGGTAAGGATGGTTGGTGGGCTGTTTGGAAACCAGGGGAGAGTCTCCCGGCTAAGCGTACCAGATCAGTCGGTACGGGTGATGGGGTTATTGATGAGCGAGTCGCTCTGGCCCCGCGGCATGAGCGGCCGGCGAGTTTGAATGTTTCAAATGGGCAAACTGTGCAAATGACAGGGGAAGCTTCTGCCAGTGGGGCTTTGGCGGCTCCTACAAAACCGGTTACGGAGGATAGTATCCTGCCCAAGCGATTGCCTTATTCTGGGGTGGGGATGCCTTTGGGGTCTCATTTGTCTGAAAAAACTAAAACTCGCATCTGGAGTGGTGAATTTGTGGATGTGTTTCGGCTTCTCCATAGAGATGTCCAAGCTAAGGAAGGGTCGAAGGAGGAGGAATTGGAGTTGGCTTGGAGGCCTCGAGTCCCGAAGTCTATTGAGAACTGGACATCGGCCTTCTTAATTTATGCTAGTGTTTATTGCCAGCGTCATCCGAGTAAGGCGGTCGACATGTTTAAATATGCTGATGTCATACGTAAAGCTTATAGTTATTTTGGAGGTTTTGCCTGGCTGTCGTACGACGAGGAGTTCCGGGCCCGTATGAGTGTTTTTCCTGAGCGTTCCTGGGGTGAGGTCGATGCGGAGTTATGGCTCCAGTGGATGGCGTCTGCTCACCCGCCTGCTACAACCCACACGGCTAGCGGACAGCCGGTGCATTATCGGCCCTTTCCATTTCGCCCCGCTCCTTCTGGGGCGGGGGTTTGGGGCAGATGGCAGTCCTCCACATCTGGCGCGTGCTGGCACTTTAACAGGGGTTCGTGTAACCGGCCAGCATGCAGATATAAGCATGAGTGTGCGCAGTGCGGGGGCGACATGCTCTCACCCAGTGTTTTCCCGGGCAGCGTTTTGGCGACCAAGGGAGGGGTTCCGGGGGCAGGGGACAACCTTCGCACTTTGTATCTAAGGGCTCCTACTCCTATTAAACTGGACGTACTTGATTTGTGGTTGGTGGACTATCCTGATGTTGAGGCTGCTAAGATTTTGTCCTGGGGTTTCAGAGTTGGTTTCAGGATTGGGTACCAGGGCCCCCGGTTGGGTAGGTGGTCTGATAATCTAAAGTCTGCGAAGGAGTGCCCCCAGGTTGTGCAGAAGAAGTTGGATGCTGAGCTTGCGGCGGGCAGGATTGCTGGTCCTTTTCTTAGCTGTCCTATCCCTGATTTGATAGTCTCTCCGCTGGGTGTGGTCCCCAAAAAGGCGGCTGGGGAGTTTCGCCTCATTCATCATCTGTCTTGGCCTGAGGGTGCCTCCATCAACAACTTCATTGACCCGGCTGATTCTACAGTGACATATGCTTCCGTGGATGACGCCTTGCGGCTCGTTCGCACAGCGGGTACTGGTGCCTTGCTGGCGAAGAGTGACATTCAATCGGCTTTTCGGCTTCTGCCCATTCATCCTTGGGATTTTGGTCTCTTGGGCATGCACTTTGGGGGCTGTTTCTATGTGGATAAGTTATTGCCAATAGGCTGCTTGGTGTCCTGTGCCCTATTCGAAACCTTCAGTACGTTTCTGCAGTGGCGCTTCACTTTTGTCAGCGGCCACACCCTGGTCTGTCATTACCTTGATGACTTTCTTTTCATTGGTGAGGGTCAGTCTGGGCAGTGTCAGTTAGCTTTGGAAATCTTTCAGGCTATGTCCAAGGAGCTGGGTGTCCCTTTGGCGCCGGATAAGACCGAGGGTCCGTGTACATCTCTGACTTTTCTGGGGATTGAAATCGATACCCTGGCTATGATGGCACGCTTGCCTGCTGATAAGGTGCGGGAGATGTCGGATTTCATCAGGTTGGTGTTGGGCGAACGCAAATTGGAACTTCGAAAGGTTCAAAAGCTTTTGGGGTATTTGAATTTTGCGTGTCGGGTTGTTCGGGCGGGTAGGACGTTTTGTAGACGTCTGGGCCACTCGATGTCTGGCGCCAGCCTTCCTCATCATCGGGTACGCATTACAACAGCTGTCCGTGCCGATTTGGGTATCTGGTTGCGTTTCCTGCAAGATTTCAACGACGTGTCCTTGTTTTTTGCGGATGAGGACATTGTCTGGCAGGTGCAGCTTTTCACGGATGCATCTGGAGCTCATGGCTTCGGCATCTTTTGGGAAGGACGTTGGTGCGTGGCTGGCTGGCCAGTGCATTGGCGGGAACAGGGTCGCAGCATAGCGTTTTTGGAGCTCTTCCCGTTGTTGGTCGCTCTGTACATCTGGGGGGAGGAGTTTCAGAATCGTTCTGTATTGTTCCATGTGGACAATATGGCAGTGGTTGACCTCGTTAACAAGCAGAGGGCCCGAGATTTGCGTGTATTGAAGCTCTTGCGTGCTTTCATGTTGCGGTGTTTACAACTGAATATTGTCTTTAAAGCTAGGCATGTCCCAGGAGCCACTAATTGCATTGCTGATTCTTTATCTCGCTTTCAGTGGTCAGAATTCCGCAGACTGGCTCCCGGGGCGGATCTAGAACCTACGGCGATCCCACAGTACGTATGGGCCTTGGGGGAATGAGGGTCCAACAGTTGGCCGAGAATTCAGTGGCTGCCTCCACCCGCCGGAGTTATTTGAAGGCTTGGCATGAGTTTTTGCAGTTTGGTGAGGAGATGGCGGGTCCGGCACGGGCTGTGTTATCTGATGAACAATTCTTGTTGCAGTTTGTTTTGCATTTGGCGGACAAAGGCCTCTCCCACACGACCATTTCGGGCAAGTTGGCTGGAGTATCTTTTTACGGTCAGCTTTGGTGGGGGAGGGATCCTGTTGGGGGGGTCTTGGTTCGGAAAGTTTTAAAGGGTTTGGGTAGGCTTCAGGCTGGTGCTCAGAAGTTACGGCAGCCGGTGACCTTTGATTTGCTTCAGCTGCTTTTATCACAATTGGAGCTGTGCTGTTATGATGCATTTGAGTGCCAGAAATTTCGTTTGTGTTTTGTGTCGTTATTCTTTGGGGCGTTTCGGGCCTCTGAGCTGCTGGGTTTGAGGGATAGGGTGGGTATGACTAGCAGTGAGGTGGTGGTGGAGCATGACAGGGTCCACATGTGGTTGCGTATGTCCAAGACTGATCAGATGGGGAGGGGTAAGTGGGTGTTTTTGGGGAGGAGCGGTGTGTCTTCTTGCTGCCCTGTAGGGGAATGGGAGGTTTTGTGTCATCCCCTCACTTTGCTCTGGGGGCAATTTTTTGTCATGCTGATGGCAGCCCCATTGTTGTTTCTCAGTTGTTGGCTGTCCTTTGTAAGGTTTTGTTGGGTCTGGGGCGGGATCCTTCTCAATTCGGTACCCATTCATTCCGGATTGGGGCGGCGACAGAGGCCGCCAGGTTGGGGTGGGATTGGTCCCAAATTCGCCGCTTTGGGCGTTGGCGATCGAGTTGTTGTGAGAAGTATGTGAGAAAGTAGATCGCCTTTGCTTTGCCTAACATTTCTTTTTCTCCTAGGTCCTTGGCCCTCGGTGGCTGGAGCAAAAAGGAGGGTGTGGATTCTTGGTCACTCTTTTGTTAAAAGGGCTGCTGTAGCCGCTGCACGTCAGCTTTGTGGTAGATCTCTTGGTTTGAGCAGTCTGACACATGAAGTTTCCTGGCATGGCACAGGGGGCATGCGTTGGAGCGGCCTCTTTCCCGCCTTGGCTGCTCTGGTTTCAGGGGGTTGGGGGGGCCCACCGGATCTACTGGTGTTGCACCTTGGGGAAAACGACTTAGTTTCTTTATCAGGTTTGACTTTGCTCAAGTTAATGAAACAGGATCTCGACGTCATCAAGACCACCTGGGTGAGCACCATGGTGATATGGACTGAGTTTGTGCCAAGCTTAAAATGGAATGGGGCGCGGAGTTATTCAGCCATGGAGAAAGCAAGACGCAAAGTGAATCGAGCTATGAGACTTTTTTGTAAACATTTATGCATATACAGTTTGGCTCATCATCATTTGAAAGTTTCAGAGACGCATTTATTCTGTGAGGATGGTGTCCACCTGTCCCAATTGGGCCTTTCATTTTATCTTTTAGAGCTACGGGACTTGATAGCTAAGGTACTTCAGCTGCAGTTGTTGTGTGCTCCTTCCCTTCCTCCTTGTCTTTGAGTGGGGCAGGAAAACGCTAAAGGTTTTCCTGGGTGGCGGTTTTTGCTAGTGGGGTGGGCAGCCTGGAGCGGGTTGGCCATCCTGAAAGGGTAGCTCATTGGGAAATCCAGGGGGTATTCGTCAAGAGTTAGTTTCGGGTTTTAGTTAGGTAGGGATGTTTAGGCATGCTGTAAAGATTTGAATTTTATGAAATAAATAATTAATGTGTTCAAGATATGTATTATGCACCTGTCTTAAAATAAAGTGGCCTTTCTTGCTCCTAGAAGAAGTGTTGACAGTGATTTCTTGCGCGAGGGGGGACCCAGGGAGAGCCAGGCGCGAGCCGGTCTTTCCCTGGGTGCGTTCGCGCGTGCAATCGGGAGAGCGCAGGTGGGGTTAATTAGGGGAGTCAATAAAGGGGCTGGTAGGCAGGTTTTTGGGAAGTGCGTAGCGGGAGGCAAGGGAAGGGAGGTTCGTTTTGCCCCACCCACCCTCCCCATTTTCTCTAGTTAGGATTTACTTTGCGGTGCTCTAGGCGCTGCTCTGGTCTTCGGGCCTTGCCACTTTTAGGACAGGTGTCTTGGTTCTTTTAGGAGGTGGTTTTTGCTAGTGGGATGGGCAGCCTGGAGCGGGTTGGCCATCCTGAAAGGGTAGCTCATTGGGAAATCCAGGGGGTATTCGTCAAGAGTTAGTTTCAGGTTTTAGTTAGGCAGGGATGTTTAGGCATGCTGTAAAGATTTGAATTTTATGAAATAAATAATTAATGTGTTCAAGATATGTATTATGCACCTGTCTTAAAATAAAGTGGCCTTTCTTGCTCCTAGAAGAAGTGTGGACAGTGATTTCTTGTCGCGATGCAGACATGTCATGTATTAAAGGTTTAGTAAAATAATAGCGAAACCCTGCTATTCATTGTTGCCTTTGTATGATTTCAAAGGGGATGCAGTGGCGCGAGGATAATTATGACAGATCAAAAAATATTTGCAATGCAATGGTCTTGCATTTAAATGCGAGACCTATGGCATTGGAAAGAAGTGGCTGCCACTATCCCTGCTGCTTGAAAGGAGAAAGCTAGCCTGGAAAGCTGAATGTAAGCAAAGCACGTCGTGCCTGCAGTAAGAGAAACTCTTAGAAAGAAAATAGTAGTTGCAAGACTGAATAACACTTACCGTGTAGCGACCGAAGAAAAAGGGCCAGTCACCATGGGAGGTTACACATGAAGACAAGGCAGTACTAAGGAGAGACTAACAAGCCAATTTACGAATCAGAAGCCAGCATTTACGAAGGACAATGACACACAAGCCAAAGACAAACATGGGTGGGGAGTGGTTGGGGCTTCTATTCCATACTCCAGTACAACATGTCTCGCAGAGTAGCGCATGCGTACTGACTCTAGAAGCGGCCTAAAAAGGAGAAAACAAACTTAATTTTGTATGCGCATAATACAAAGATTTCCGTCATTGCAAAAGTCACTCATTACCTTTTATTGCTAGTCACAATTCACATTGTGTACTCTTGCTGCAGTTGGTACAATGTAAGTGTGCATATATTTTGAAAATTGTCATCTTCCTCTCTGCCTTCTCATTACCTATGAGCACTGACTCAGATGTCTCTTGTGAAGCCTGAAAATTGCCTTTTTTATTTGATCTCCCTCCTGCACACTAGTTTCTCAATACATTCTATAGAGCAGTGGTTCCCAAACTTTTTCGACCTAGGGCTCCCATGACCTATTGGCCAAGGCTCCCCATTATGTTACTGTTTTTTTGGTTGGTGGAGGGATGTAAACCCGGCCTCTGGAGCACTTCCTTTTTTCTCCCTGAAAATAATTGAGATGAAGGTATTATAATCATATCTGAAGCTCACCTACAATATCTCTCAAAAAGAATAAATGTGTGTCATCAGGATGCTTCAAATGATTCCCTCAACCAAAAAGAATACTGGCTTCCAAGCACCTTTCACATTTGCAGGTTAACCAGATGCATGTATTTACATTTCTTTCAGGGAAGCAGGCATCCTGACAAGAACGCTTGTTTAGCTGTCTGCACCTCCCTTGGTTTCAAAGGATAGAAGATTAATTGTGTTACACTTCAGCTGAAGCATTTCAGCTGTTAGAATTAAAACTTCAGGATGGTTGTCTTTCCACAAAAAGTAGGTTAACTGTTTGTCTAAAATTTAAAAAGTATTAGTAGGTTATCAGAATCATGGGACGCTGAGCCGAGGCCGAAACTCAAACCTGGCTCCCCTGTTCCAAAGTCATGCCGGCCGTAATGCGACATTCTCTCCACTTATCTTTTGGCTTGCGGACAGTCAAGGTGAAAGGCACCATGGATTCGTAGCGTGCCTTGCTATTATACCAAAGTTATTCAGCTTACCACAATGTCCCTCACTGCTCAGCCTGGTCGGCAGTAAAAGTAGCTAGTATAGTTCCTTAAGACAAAGGATGCCTCCCATCCTGACAATAGTAAGGTATATACCTCACCTGTGCCACTTACTTTACCTGCCTCATGCCACGCCATCCTTTGATTGATGGACTTTTTGACTCTTTACTAGATAGCTTTGTCTGTTCCGTGGAATATGCCTAGTGGCGGCTCCTCCACAATGGCGGAAGAGCGTTGCCCACTGCCTGGCACAGAGCCCACAAATGAAAAATAAAACAATGCTCTAGCATTGTTTTATTTTTTGTTTGCCTGATCTGAGCCAGCTTGCGTAGGGAGGGGCAGGGCATGGGGAGGAGGGTTGCGTGTGCACTCCCTAAGTACGCTTATGTGTTTGGCCGGCCGTCTCAGGCCAACAAAAACACACATGCGCACTTATGTTGCTCCAGTCATGCTGCATTCAGCAGCCAGGCTGGAGAAACCCACAGATTCGATTACCTGAGTGGAGCGTCTTTCCTGCCCGCTCAAGCCAAACCCGCGCTGCTCAGCAACACGGGAAATGGATGGGAGTATGTATCCCAGGGGCTGCTGAGACCATAAAGAGGCCAGCAGGAGTGACATGGCGCGGGAGAAAGCTGCGGCTTCAGGTGAGTTTTTTAAATTATCATCATTGTGTCTCCTGCCAACTACAAATGCTTTTCCCCTGCACTCACCCCACCCGCTACACCACCCTTTGTTAGTGGTGGGCTCCACTGAGTATGCCACGGTATCTACCCGAGTCAGTAGGGGGCCCCACTGAGCAGAACCTCTGCTGATGTCGATGAGCAAACTTACACTGACAAGAACCACCGGCCTCTATACTACGTCAAGAGGGAGCACATCACATCCTACGGGGTCATCATTAGTGACTGCGTTGGAAGCATGCAACGCCTAACCGTGTAGACTGCGCCACAGATAGTTGTAGAAATGAAAGAACGTAATTTCTATTGAAACAAAGGACTTGCTGTGCACGTGTTACTTTAAGAGTGATTTAGTCTTTATGCAAAGTGTTGAAAAGAGATTTACATACATCAGTAAAGTTATTTTTATAGTTTCTCTGCAGTTGTCATTTATTATATTAAATTATTTTACGCTATGCTTAAATCACATTGAATTTTTGTGGAATGGCCAGAAGATGACATACATTTTTTTTAAGATCTAGCCTACAGACAACATTAGCTATTTGTCATTCTATTAAAAATAGATTTAAAATAAATGAATATTATTATATATGAAGTGTTTTATGGTCAGCCCTCTTCATCCATTGATCGTTGATGTGTTCTTCAGATTCTGGATCATTCCATGGTTAGCATACACTTTACTATGTTTTTCAGACATATTTTGGATCACTCCACAAGACAAGCAAGCTTTTGGAGTGTCAATCAGTGCGAGTGGCAGCATTCAGGCATCAGTCCTGGGAGGCAGCAACAGGTAACAAACATGTCACCCCTAGCCACCACCGCCGTGTTGCACATACCTTGCTTCCCGACAGCAGGGAGTTGTTAAGTGGAATGCAGACAAGCTGGAGAGAGCATTGCATTCCTAACCACAAAAGATGAGGAAAGCACTTGGCAGTCAAGCAGTATTCTAGGGTTGCCCCAATGCCACATGGGCTGACTATGCTTGTGGAGCAATCTGCTTTCTGTTGTAGCATAATCATTGGGCCAAGCCTGAGCTGTGTCAGGAACTTAAAACTGCCTGCTTTCATGCACTGATTCTGTGTAATTGAAGGAGGTGGTGAGGTAGCCTCCGCTCATGCAGTGTGCCTAGTAGAGTGAGTACTGGAGATAGTGTTGGAGTAGGAGAGACTTCTACCTTTCAGCAGCTTCCTGACATACCCATTACTGGATGCAGAACATCAAGTATTTACAAGATATAACATGCTTTTGCCGCCAACTCTTTGTCTGTACTTCTATCTCTGACTCGCAACTTCAGTCAGCCTCCAGGTGGTACATTGTTAGGCCTGGCTATACAGCAGCATTCATTGAATATTTCTCCTGCTCTCCCCTCTTCTCGGTTTCCAACTGCTGTTTTTTCTATTTTCGGAGACTGGGCCACTTATGTTTATGGCTACTACTCTTCAGTAGCATGTCACCTCCTGTGCACCCATGATGTAGGGGGTCTTCTTGAGGGCATAACTAGTCAAAACAGACAATGCGTGCTTGCCACCTGCGTTTCAATCCTGCTTACTCTTGTTTCCCTCACCCTTAATCAAAAAGGCTTTGTTCACTACTTCTAACCAGAGCGGATTGTTGTATGAAAAAGAGGCAGAGGTAGTTTTGTTTGCCAGGACTACTTCAGTCATCTTCCTTGAATCAATCAGCTCAGACGCTGAGTGATTAATATTCATGTTCATAAGATGCTTCTGTGTTAATTTACAGATCCAAAGTTGGTCGACGGTATCGGGTGATCAAATTGGAACATATAACGAGTTGGAGGAGAAGCTTTTCTCAAATTCTGTATTCAAAAAAGAAATCTCACTGTGGCACTGGCTGATGTTAGAAATGGAAGATGGCCCTTTAAAGTTACCGGAGGTCCTGTGGGGAGAATGCTTGCCGGAGGTGCTATGGAAGACCAATGGCAAGTAACAATGTCTATGCTTTATAAAATAGTAAAGCCTGCAACTTTAAGGAGGAATCATTTTTTCACTCTCCAAATTTGGCTCAGGCGGAGTGGTTGTGTGTCACCAGTGCAAAAGCCCCAATGGAGATGACTTGCATATGTTTGTGCGATGTCCAAAAATCCTGGCGTTTTGGTAGGCCGTGAGTAGCTGTTTGTCGACTGCCCTAAGGCTACAGATTAAGGTAAGCCTTCAGTTAATTATATATGGAAGACTTGATCTGCAAGGTAAGGGCACAGATGATAATGTAAAGCCTATTTTTTATGCTATGCTCTTGGCATGAAGAGAGGTATGTAAACTGGGGGTTTCTCCGGTCTCGCCAATAGAAACGCACTGGTTACGAGCTATGAGATTCATTGCGAAATTGGATATTTCGGATCAGGCGAAGAAGAGATACAGATTTTGGACTCCTTTTTTGGCGTCCTTTGGGTGAGGGTAGTGTGATTTGGTTTCCAGAAGATATAAATCCAATGATTAAGCTTTAGCCTGCCCCGGCTGGTGAAAGTCTTCTTGGTTATTGAGAAGATCTGGGGTAAGGGTTGACGCGCAGTGGAAGACTCCCTGTCCCTCCCCCTTGATGGGTTTTGCCCGGAGAGGAGTCTCTATTCTAAAAAGTGCTGTTGTATCCCTTCCTCTGTAGCCAGTAAATGATGTGGAAAAGTCCAGGGTGGTTTCGTTGAGTTAAGGGCGGTAAAAAGGCAAATGAGGAGAATTAAAAAAAAGATGCTTCTGTGTCCTTAACTACTACTTGGGCACCACAGACTCCCTCACCCTAAGTCTCAGGGAGTGCGCGTGTGTAGTGCCTTGAGCAAAACCTGATGCTTCCATTCTCCTCTCAAAACACATACAACCCGTCATTGACTCCCAGAGGAATCATTGGTGCATGTCCTCCATGCCTTCTCCCAGCCCACTCTCCATTTCCAACAGATGTGATGCATGGGTCTGCTCCCGGATATATTTTGCCCATGTCCAGCCACATTTAACAACAAGGGGTGGTGATGGACAGAGTTTCTGAATTAAGCAGAATACTCTCACCCAGTCAAGAGATCAGGGCTAGATCCAACACTGTTTTTTAGCTCACTGCACCATCCCAGCTCAGAACCTGGCTATATGCAAATGAGTCTGTTCCTGTCCCAGTGCATGATGGGAACAGGGCAAACCAAACTACCAAGCCAATTCTTACACTGGGAAGGAAACAAGCTTCCGGGGACCGGTTTCTGGCATTGCAGCCGTCGTCGGCCCGGCTTGCTTGAATCCTGATGGTGCAATGAGCAAGGGACTCACATCTGAGTATACCCTTCCACGCTTATGGTGGACAAAATATTTAACAACAAGGGGTGGTGATGGACAGAGTTTCTGAATTAAGCAGAATACTCTCACCCAGTCAAGAGATCAGGGCTAGATCCAACACTGTTTGTTAGCTCACTGCACCATCCCAGCTCAGAACCTGGCTATATGCAAATCAGTCTGTTCCTGTCTCAGTGCATGATGGGAACAGGGCAAACCAAACTACCAAGCCAATTCTTACACTGGGAAGGAAACAAGCTCCGGGGACCGGTTTCTGGCATTGCAGCCGTCGTCGGCCCGGCTTGCTTGAATCCTGATGGTGCAATGAGCAAGGGACTCACATCTGAGTATACCCTTCCACGCTTATGGTGGACAAAATATTTAACAACAAGGGGTGGTGATGGACAGAGTTTCTGAATTAAGCAGAATACTCTCACCCAGTCAAGAGATCAGGGCTAGATCCAACACTGTTTTTTAGCTCACTGCACCATCCCAGCTCAGAACCTGGCTATATGCAAATCAGTCTGTTCCTGTCCCAGTGCATGATGGGAACAGGGCAAACCAAACTACCAAGCCAATTTTTACACTGGGAAGGAAACAAGCTTCCGGGGACCGGTTTCTGGCATTGCAGCCGTCGTCGGCCCGGCTTGCTTGAATCCTGATGGTGCAATGAGCAAGGGGCTCACATCTGAGTATACCCTTCCACGCTTATGGTGGACAAAATATTTAACAACAAGGGGTGGTGATGGACAGAGTTTCTGAATTAAGCAGAATACTCTCACCCAGTCAAGAGATCAGGGCTAGATCCAACACTGTTTTTTAGCTCACTGCACCATCCCAGCTCAGAACCTGGCTATATGCAAATCAGTCTGTTCCTGTCCCAGTGCATGATGGGAACAGGGCAAACCAAACTACCAAGCCAATTCTTACACTGGGAAGGAAACAAGCTTCCGGGGACCGGTTTCTGGCATTGCAGCCGTCGTCGGCCCGGCTTGCTTGAATCCTGATGGTGCACTGAGCAAGGGACTCACATCTGAGTATACCCTTCCACGCTTATGGTGGACAAAATATTTAACAACAGGGGGTGGTGATGGACAGAGTTTCTGAATTAAGCAGAATACTCTCACCCAGTCAAGAGATCAGGGCTAGATCCAACACTGTTTTTTAGCTCACTGCACCATCCCAGCTCAGAACCTGGCTATATGCAAATCAGTCTGTTCCTGTCCCAGTGCATGATGGGAACAGGGCAAACCAAACTACCAAGCCAATTCTTACACTGGGAAGGAAACAAGCTTCCGGGGACCGGTTTCTGGCATTGCAGCCGGCGTCCTAGGTCCTACTTCCGGGGTCTGGAGTGGAAGCTAGGCGGGACCTTTTGTGCATGGTGACAGATGGTCACGTGACGGTGGTAATGAGCGCCATCTTGGAGGTCACCCCAGCAATCAAATGGGGAAAATTAATCTCTCTAATTTTCCCCATTTGATTGCTGGGGTGACCTCCACTCCAAGATGGCGCTCATTACCACCGTCACGTGACCATCTGTCACCATGCACAAAAGGTCCCGCCTAGCTTCCACTCCAGACCCCGGAAGTAGGACCTAGGACGCCGGCTGTGCTCCGCGAGCTCGAATCTGACCCGGTAAGCACCTCTAAGCCTCTCTAATCCACAGTCCCTCGTTGCTCACGTCATGACGGGAGATTGATAGCTGTATACTTTCTTTACAGCGGTTCATCCCTGACATTGTTCGAATTGCGGTGACGGCCATTGAGCCTCCTGTGAAGACCATATCTTTTCCCATTCTGGCATTGAAGAAACGTTGAACGGTATGGCTTTAACTCTTCACCCGTTCACACCCTGGTATGCACTTCAACGCTCGTACCTCCTCACTAACGGTTCCCTAATTTTTTCCAACAGATCGGCTACATACCGTAACCGACCCTAGGTGGAAACCGCCATTGCTTCATCCTTAAGCCAGTAATCAGTTACCCGATGTTTTTAAGGTACATCGCCTTTGCGCTTATTTACTATGTACCACGCAACAAATGACAGTACTTACCCCTCTTTTTCATGACTCCTCAAATACAGGAACTAGCACTTGATTGCCCCACCACCCCAAGCCCAGGCGACACCATCAATACTTTGCCTAAGGTTTCGTTTAAGATCCATTCTGCCAACCTTACCATCCTTTACCTCTAACCAAGAGGTATGTTTTATGCAAAGTTAGCCCTCCACCCTAATCACAGAGAACCTTCTCCACTGTGTAACCTTAGGTGCACAATGCCCGGCTCAACCACCATAGAACCGGGCCCCGAGCTTCTTTATTACTTGCTTCTTCACAACCCTTGACTACTCACCATCAATACAAGTCTTGCACTGCGATTCCAAGGACTTTCTATTTTTCCTTTCCCTTCTAGTACAGCACAGGATTGTGTCTTGCTATTGTTGTAGAAATGCATCATAATCATTTACCTTCTATTTTTTGATAATTAAATTCCTTGCCCGGCTGGACAAGGAAGGTAAACTTATAGCAGCCTATTGTGGTCTGTTTATTATCTGCTCAATTCCCAAAAAGCTAAGAACCTTTGTTCCAAAAAACTCAATTGATACCCATGGTTCATAGCTACCCACTGGGTCCCCCTTGTTTTCTTAAACATTGGAGATTGGAGAGGCACCTGATAATTTATCTGGAGCATTCTACTCTACTAGACCAGTGGCAGGCAAATTCATCCAGGGTGGAGTACTGCACTCCTGGTGGTCTCAGTTGTAGAGGAGATTTGATCCTAACGGAATGGCAATGAAACAGTTGGAGTCATCTTGTTAGATCTTTCTGCTGCATTTAACAAAGTCAATCATAGTTTGCTGACACAGGTTTAAGAGGAGTACTTGCAGGACTGGCTACCTCATCGAAGGGAATTAATAAGTCTTCCTCCTCTAAGGTCTGAAAATTGTACTCAATATTCGTGTCCACACTGTATCATCTTTGATCAGTCATGTTCTATTGTATGTGGATGATACACAGCTAATCATGCGGGATAAACAAGCCCCTTCCGCTGCAGTTATATTGGGATATGCTAGGCAGCAGTTAATCATTGGATATGCCATCTGTGATTCAGGGTAAATGCAAGCAAACATGATTACTTGTCGCTGGGAGACATAGTATCTTATCAGCCCTAGCATATGGCCGGAATGCACAGAGTCTCTCCTAGCCATGATGGGCTATATCTTCAGGTGCTTATGGATCAGGAGCACTCTCTGCAACAGTAAGTTACATCTGTGGTAGCCTCCTGGCACCGCAGGTAACGACCAAACTCCTACCCTTTTGTTACGTTTCATATAGGTATCCCAAGTCTGACATGACAAAGCAAGGTAGAACCCATGAGGGTACCACTTTGGGTATTTAAACACCACATCTTGCTGAGGTAGTCAGAGGAGAACCTCCATTCCGACACACTGACGCGAGACGCTGAGATTCCTGCACGCAGACACTCCAGCTCGCAGTGGTCTGACATCCCTTGTGGGGGTGTCATCTCGAGAACAATATGGGGTCCCACAGTCTCTCACTTCAAGTAATGGGGTTAAATTTATCCTAGAGGGATTCTTGGATTTACACCTACATGCATACTAGGTACACTTAGGTACATCTAGTTAGGGTCACATTGTAGGAGTACGCATTTTACTGTCATGTATTTTATATACTTGCCTATATTCATTGTTTCAGCATGATGACATCAGGATCATGCTTGACAACGGAGAAACCGCGGCCCTCATCCTCCTGGAACTGTCAGCCCCTTTCGACACAGTCTGCCATCGCACACTAAGAGCATGCCTCAACGACACCGGAATCCAAGAGAAGGCCCTGGACTGGACCACCTCCTTCCTCTCTGGGACAACCCAGAGCGTCCACCTGCCCCCCTTCCGCTTCGAAGCCACTGAGATATCTGCGGCGTACCCCAAGGCTCATACCTCAGCCCAACGCTGTTCAACGTTTACATGGCACCACTCACCCACGTCGCCCGACAACACGACCTAAACATCATCTCCTACACTGACGACACCCAGCAGATCCTCTTGCTCACCAAGGACCCCCACACTGCCAAAACCAACCTCCACGAAGGATTGAAGGCCTTCGTCGACTGGATGAGGTCCTCATCCTCGGCTCCACCCCCTCGGCCTGGGACGACTCCTGGTGGCCAGCGGCACTAGCAGCACCCCCTACGCCCACCAACCACGCAAGGAACCTAGAGGTCATCCTTGACTTCACACTCTCCATGACGAAGCAGGTCAACACCGTCTCCTCCGCCTGCTTCAACACCCTCTGCATGCTTTGCAGGATCTTCCAGTGGATTCCCACCAAAACTAGAAAGACAGTCACCCAGGCCCTCGTCAGCAGTAGACTGGACTACTGCAACGCACTCTATGCAGGAGCCCCTGCCAAACTCCTGAAACGACTCCAACGCATCCAGAACGCCTCTGCATGCCTGATCCTCGACATCCCCTGCCGCAGCCACATCACACGCACCTGAAAGACCTGCATTGGCTCCCCATCAACAAAAGGATAACCTTCAAGCTCCTCACCCACGCACACAAGGCACTCCACGACACCGGACCAGCGTACCTCAACAGTGGACTTGGCTGCTACACCCCCGCCCACCAGCTCCGCTCTGCAGATCACGCCCTAGCCACCGTCCCCCGCATCCGAAGAGTGACCGCCGCCGGCAGATCATTCTCCCACCTGGCCGCCAAGACATGGAACACCCTCCCCATCCGCCTACGGCAGACGGAAGACCTCCTAACATTCAGGAGACTCCTCAAGACTTGGCTCTTCGAACAATAGCAGCATTCCCTCCCCTAGTGCCAGTAGGCTGAGTAGGCTTATCCTATGTATTGGCTGGAGGTTTAGGAAGCTTGGACGACAAATGTTCCTATAGTGCATAAAAACTTTATTTCAGCTTCCTTTAAACTTTTTCCTTCTTCAAAAAAATGGCTGATGAAGATGCTGCTGCGCCAGCACAATGTGATATAGCTAGGGAGGAAGACCAAGAAGGGGAAATTAACATTTCAGAAAATGTCAGAAATGCCCTTCCTCCAGGATGCTTGTTTCCGGTCCAGGGAAGACATGGCTCGACATTTCGGGCTAGACTGTTCCCATGAGGCACAGGGTCAGACTGATTTGTATATGGCCATGTCTGAACTGGGGTGGTGGAGTGAGCTAAAGAATGATGATGGATTAAAACCATATCAGTTGACTGGGGGGTGAGTGCTTGCATTGTTCAACACTTCGTCCATCATCCCCTTTGGTTTTGCTTTGTTCTCCCTAAGTTGGCCCGGTATGCCCAGACGTGGGTCCCTTGCTCACTTTGCAACGGGATTCCAGCTAGCCTGGTTGATGATGGCTGATTAGCCAGAAACCGGTCCCAGGATGCTTGTTTCCGGTCCAGGGAAGACATGACTTGGCAGTTCTGGCTGGACTGTTTCCATGAGGCCCAGGGTCAGACTGATTTGCATATGGCCAAGTCTGAACTGGGGTGGTGAAGTAATCTGAAGAATGATGATGGATTTATCCTAGATCAGTTGACTGGGGGTGGGCGCTTGCATTGTTCAACACTCTGTCCATCATCCCCTTTGGTTTTGCTTCCTCTAAAACTAGCAGACTATGGAGACTCAGGTAGGGGAGGGGCAGTCACATTCGTGACTGAAGCACATGAGTCATATAGAACAGAGGAATTCTATTCATGGGTTAAATTCCCACAACCAGTTGCACAATCACATGCATTTCATTCTTACTTTGAAGATGAAACATCAGAGGGATTCTGTCTATATGAGGACATTGAAGTTCCCCTCACCTACCAGGAGCACATAAACGGATTTAAAGGTACCCTACCCCACACAAAACACAAAGTAAGACTGGGTCCGCTCAGAAGAGATGGAGCCACTTTGCCAGTTCTAGCAGTTTACGCACCACATCCAGACATTGACTCAATGCTGGTGGCAGACTTACGTCCACTTCATAAACAAATATTACAACTTTACAGAAGCCTGACGCAGTTTGTGATGAGAACATTCACACTTCAGCCAACAAGAGCTACACAAACAGGACAAAGTCAGGGGTCTACAACTGAAATACACCACCACAAACACTACACGCAGTTATGGGTAAAATGCCGACTAAACGTTAGCCAATGCCATTCTGGTTAGCTCAGAAAATAACAAAGCTAGAGGCAGTATTTCCACACACAAGCCCTCAAGAAAAACACAGAATGCTAACAATCTGCTTGCCAATGGGGATAGCTCCCCAAATGGAGGATTGTACCACTTGGGGTACAGTTTTTGCTATCAAATATACCGGAACTCATGGTATCCCGTCATTAGCTGTAATACCAGATGTATTAAAACAAACACAGAATGATCATGGAGCAGAACCTGCTCTGAACGTAGGGTTAAAATTATTAAGTAATTTTGCCCAGGTAGCAGCTATCATACTAGCTAAAGTTAAAGGGGATGCAGCAGCAGTGGCAATATGCCAACGCATGAGGGATTTCACTCTTTTACAACCAAGCAAGAACCTGATTCTTCCACAAGAGAAATGGGATAATAACAAACAAAAATAGAATAAAGAGAATAGATCTCAATCCAGGGCTGGGTCTCCTCAACAGGAGCCCTCTGAAAGAAGGTACAACCTTAGAAATAGAGATACATTAAGAGACTTGACAGGTATCAGGATACTGATACACGTTCCTCTCATCCCTTTCAGGGTTCACCAAGAAACTCCGAGAGGAAAGGTCGGTCAGAACACAGACAAGAAGAGCGTACAAAATCCAGAGACATGCAACACGCTTCAGAGTATACTTCCAAAAATGAAGAGAAGCAAAAATCAAAACCTCAATTTAAAAAGAAGAAAGTAGCAGGTCTTAAAGTTAGACATGCCCAACATTCTGAGGACTCAACTTCTAAATGGGGAGTGGGCTCTGACCAGGCAAGACAGCGCAGAAGAAGTAACAATAGCTCGCCAGAACCTGATGAAATTTCTTGTGACAGTGGCGTTGAATGAGCATATCATGGTGGAAACGCCTGACACAAGGGCAAGTGGCCCACATCCGTTACATGTGATAACACTCCAAATGAAGAAGGGCAAAACCAAAAATATTAAAGGTCTCCTTTGGGAGAACATGACTTTTGGCTATGACATCCTTTTACCTGAAAGAGATTGGCCGCTCTAAATTGTTTTGGATTGCCCAAAGGGAGAAATTGTAATTTTAACAGCTTTTTCTGATCTTGTTCCAATATACTTAAAACACACACACACAGGAGTGGGTGGTAGCCCTTGCTCCAGCACTATATCACAACCATGTTGGGTGGGATGCTGAGTCACCTCACCATACAATCCCAGTAAAAACTACTCCAACTCCATAGAGACAGTACCCAATAAAACAAGTAGTGAAAAAACAGATCAGGGAAATCTTAGATCAACTTGAATACCAGGATGCAATTGAAAGTTGCACCTCTTCAATGAATAATCCTTTGTTTCCTGTAATGAAACCCGATAATTCATACCGTCTAGTTTTAGACTACAGACATCTGAACACTTGCACTAAAACATTTACAGTGCAGAATGCTCACAGTGCCGCATTAATGAATACCATTGTGCAGAAAAAATACAAAACAACACTAGATATCTTTAATGGATTTTTCTGCAAAAATATAGCGCCTGAAAGCAGGTATTTGACAGTATTCTCAGCGCTAGGTTCGCAACGTCAATTTTGTTGACTACCCCAAGGGTAAAAGAATAGCCCTGGGTTGTTCTCCACTAGGGTAACAGAGTTACTTCAGAATTTGGATGAAGAGGCATTGTGCTATGTAGATGATATTTATCTGTCGGATGATGATTTGAAGGATCACTTGATCAGGGTGAGCAACTCAATTTTGGGGTTTGCCTCTGAGGGCTACAAATGTAACTTAAAAAATTTAAAAATAGCCCAACTTAATGTCCTATTTTTGGTATATGAGCTTTCAAGTGATAGGAAAAGCCTGGCGGCTAACTTTTTAGAAAGGTGTGCGCTCCTCCATCCTCCTAAATCACTCAAAAACGTACAGTCCATATTGGGATTCCTACACTTTAGCAGAACATAGATTTTAGATTACGCAGAAAAAGTAAAACCTTTCTATGACTTAATAAGACCTGAATGTTCTGTTTCTCATTGGACACAGGAACACACAGATATCCTTCGTTCCCTTCAAGCTGACAGGATAGCTTCAATACACTTCCAGACATGCGTAAATGTCCGCAACCTGGTGATCTGTGTTATAGCCAGTAAATCTGGGTACACTTACCTAACATTCAGTGAGGGAGAAATGGTACCCATTGAACACAAATCACACTTGTACACAAAAGCTGAAATGCGCTGTGCTTCTACCAAAAAAATACTGAGAGCAGTACAGACCACTGTAGTAAGAGAAAGAGCATTGGCTCAGGGGAAACTAATAATTGTTGTAACTCCGGTACCAGTCTTAAAGGCAGCTACAAAGGCAAGCGTTCCTAATGCTAAAGCCATACATCCAAGATAGATACAATGGGCTAATTCTCTCACTGCAATGGCTGTAGAATACAGATATGACCCTAGTCTAAAACACAAGCATTTCTGCAATATGAACAAGAATATCCTCTACCAAATGAAATAATGCCTCTAGATTAGTATGTATATATTATTTACACTGATGGATCTGCTCAGCCAGCTGTAGGAAGTAAAGATCAATACAGTGCAGCATGTGCGATTGTTAAAGGTTGTATGCAGGACGGTAGGTTCCAACCTAGTGGTACGAAGACACATTGGCTCATCTGGCAGAACTAAAAGCTTTATTACTGGCACTTATAAATATGGATCGGGAATTCCCCACACTGATTGTGTGCTATTCTTTTTACTGTGTCCAGCCATACAATGAATATCTTCACTACTGGGGTCAAAATGGTTTTAAAGACTCAAATGGTGGTACAATTAAGCATAAAATGCTATGGGAACAGGAAGCTGTGTTGAAAAATGAGCTACCAAGAATGAATGAATGAAAAAGCATTTATAAAATGCATAGCTTCCCAGAGGCATCCCAGCACTATCTGCGGCAGCAGACAGAAGAGACTTCTTTCTAAGCAGGGACTTGGAAAAGCCAAGTTTTAAGGAGTTTTCAGAAAGGCAAATGATTGGAATCACGGCGTATGTGGGGAGGAAGGGCGCTCCAGAGCTTAGCAGCATTATAGGAAAATGAACGGCCGCCGCTTCTTGCTCTCTTTATTTATGGAACTATTGTGAGTCAGAGGTTAGCTGAATGGAGGCTTCTGTTAGGACAGTAAGGGGTAGCAATGGATTGATTAATCATTGGTCCTTTCCCCTAGAAGGACTTGTGGGTGATAAAAAAAGCCTTACAGTATAGGCAGCCAATGAAGAGTCTTCAGTGCAGGCTTGGCAGATTGCCGATAAGGGGTCTTGAGAAGCAGGCGAGCTGCACAATTTTGAATAACCTGTAGTTTAGAGGTGGTGGCTTGGGGGCTCCCAGATAGAACACATTCCTGTATTTGAGGGGTGAAAGAATCAAAACTTGGACCATTATCCTTCTTAAACGAATGAGAGAAAAGGAAGGATTTTTCGAAGTATGCTCAAAATGCCGTAGCATGTGGAATGAAAGTTTTGCCGCTAGATAGTCGAAAGTCAGGGAGCGATTCAGCCACATGCCCAGACTTTTGATCTGACTCTGTGGTGCTGGAACAGGGCCAAGACAATTTGGCCATAGTAACCCCAGATTGAAGATTAGAGAGTTGCCTAGGAGCCTGAGATCCATCTTATCTCCATTTCGCTGCAGTCAGGAGCGCTCCATCCATGTAGCTAGCTTCTCCAGGCAGGGACCTAGCCTGGAAGATGAATTTTCTGTGTGGTTTAAGGCCACCACAAGTTGTGTGTCATCAGCGTATGTAATATTTTTATGCCAAATGGACGGACTATTTCTGCCAGCGGACTCATGTATACATTAAATACCATAGGGCTCAAGGACGATCCCTGAGGCACACCGCAGCTAAGAGACAGACACTTAGAAATGAAATCTCCTTCGAACACCTGATGACACCCCCAGTCACTCCAAGACTCCTGAGTCGGAAAGTCCTCAGCTTCTTGTTGAGAGATCTTCCAGATTTCATCATAGACAGCGTATAAGAAACATTTCTGACGTGGCTTTCGGGGACCTAATAAAAAATACAGTAGATCAGCTATCAGCCTAATTTGAGAGTAAGGATAAGTGCTGTTTCACCTGGGACAGTGTTGAGATTTTTAGCCGATCGAGGCACAACTTGCCAACACTGTATGTTGTCACCAGTCCCGTATGTTATCTTTGTACATGCCATTTTTAAGGCCTATGGATACTAAACCCTTTGGCTGCACCCTTGAAACTTGATTGATATCTGTTTGGGTCTGTGGGCCAAACTAAGCATCCCTTCCAATTGGAGTCTGAAGTATTGTACGGCATGATGTCATCTATTGTATTCCCTCCACGTGATGTAAAATTGATGTATGAAGGTGTGGGAATCCGAGCTGTGTTCAAATTCTTGTTCTTGGCTAGTCCAAGACAGGAAGTATGTTGCACAGTGTCATTCAGAAATATCTGCTGTGGAATGAGGCACGCTCTAAATAGCGCTTTTGTTCCCTGGACTTGCCATTCCTTTGAACCCCAGACTGATTTTTGTTTTACAGTGTCCTTCCATAAGTTGAAACCCTGTTCAGACAGCTGGGAAATGAAGGATGCAGAATAAATCTGTTTGGTGTTAGTTAGCATTTTTTTCTACTGTTTACAGGACGTAGGGATTTCCCTGAAAACTGGCCTCATCCATTATAAATGAGGATTTTCAGAAACTCAGCAGGACTACCATCTCCTACATAATGACTATGTATAAGTGTGAGAAGTTGGCCTGGCATATGCTGTCCACTAGTTATAGTGGGCACCTTGCACCAGTCCAAACAGCTCCTTAGAAGTTAAAGGTTAAAGACAATCTTTATTGAAAGCTATCCTAGTGGTAGCTATGGAGAGCAGCCTTCAGGCTGCTCTCCATAGCTACCACTAGGATATGAAGGAATGTAAAACAGCTTGTTTTACCAGTCTGTAATCTCTTAAATGAGCAAATAAAAGGAGAACCACACCAGGTATATATAAAATATATGTATTTATTCTAAACACACCCTACTAATCTCTTTATGAGGCTAGAGATAAAAGCACATACGTTCCACTTAATATCACACCGTAAATTAGCACAATATCGTTGAGCCTTAGGGGCCTACCAAACCATATATTAAGAAAGTGGTATAAAAACCACGACTTGACAAGACACAAGGTCTAGAGCCTGTAGAATCACTGGGACCACAAGGAACCACTCAAGGTAGTGACACAGGAGACCCACAGGGAACGTGTGAAGTGTGAGAACACAGCCGCAAATCAATTTTAGCCTCTATGGGGAAAGTCGCGGTTGGATCTTTAAAGATTAATGACACTTAAGAGAGGACCTTGAGCAAACCCCTGTAGACTTAAGGGGTTCTAGGGCCAACAC
Source organism: Lissotriton vulgaris (assembly GCF_964263255.1). Taxonomy (NCBI): domain Eukaryota; kingdom Metazoa; phylum Chordata; class Amphibia; order Caudata; family Salamandridae; genus Lissotriton; species Lissotriton vulgaris. The sequence continues at coordinate 61,529 of NW_028252036.1, read as the reverse complement.
CAACGGGAGCACCGGAGTACTCAAGTTACCTCACCCAGGTAAGCCGGGTGCATAGGTGTCTTTTTGTTTCTGGAATCGTTGTTGATTTCAATGGCGATCTGCTGCAAACTGCTGCTGCCGTCGAAGAGGAAAGTGTCCAGTGTGATCCAAGCCTGGATCGAAGATGAGAAGAACCTGAAAGCAGAGGGGACAGAGTCTTGGTCACTTGCCAGTAGCCAGGGACACGATAGTCGAATGCCCACCGATGTCGGGTGATTTCAGTTTGAAGAGGTGAAGCTTGACTCTGCAGCCACGGGGACCATGAGGCGTCGACAATGATCAGGAGCTGGATTCAAGCTGTCCCACAAAGGATGTCGAGTGCTGCGGCATCGGTGACTGGATTGGAGCCAACAAGCCTTGGCAACAGCAACCCACGCAGAAAGTGAAGAAATGCTTCGGTGTGGACCAGCAAGTCCCGAGGAACTCACCAGGCAGTGGAGAGTCAGGGCACGCTTGGAGCAACCAGGGAAGCACAAGGAAAATCAGAGTTGCCTTCACAGGGATCCACCAGCCGACGGATCAGGGATCGTGAAGGGGTCTCAAGCTGAAACACACAGAACTGGCTCACGGAACACTCGTGGAGTGTAAGCCAGCAATCTTCGGTGCAAAAGGTGCTATGGGCTTGGGCTACAAATAATCCAAAGCACAGCCTCAAAGAACATTGAGAAGCTGATGCACTTGTAAATATGCAGTGTCCAGGAGTTCCGGTTCCACGTAACTCACAAGGGCTGCGGATCTCAGCTTTGAGGGAACTCGAGTCGGCCTCTGAGAAGTCTGGAAATCCATCTCCTGGGCTGCAAATACTTCAGAGTCCGGCTGGAGCTTTGGAGATGCAGACTGGCAAATGCTTTATTGCTACCTGCCAAGCAGGGGAGTAACTCCTTTACTCCAAGGGAAATTCTTCCATCATCTAGTCATGTAGATCGTCAAAGTTCCAGGATATCTGTAGCAGAGTTTCTTCCAGGTGTAATCTAAAGGGCTGTAGCCGTGGGCTCCTTTCTTATTCCCGAGGAAGGGGTTGGACATACTCTGGGGACTCACCTATGGGAGGGTTTGGAAAGAGGGGTGGCTACGCCCATTTCCTTTGTCCAGTTTCACGCCAGAGCAGACGCTGGTAGCCCCTGCAACCACTTTGAACTGGGCTATGCACAGGGACACCAAATGTGCCCCCAGTGCAGACATCAAGGCACTCTTGGAGTGATCCCAGTAAGCCCCAATCCACATAGGGCTGTCTGGGAGGTGGTTACACCTTCCTGTGACAGGAAACCTATTGTCCAGGCCTCCCCTGCCGGAGTTTCGTCCAGCAGCAGGAGGCCAGGCTAGTGTCTGTGGCTGCAGCATCCATTTTGTGATGCCAGGGCTCTTTTAAACTGGTACCGGATATACCAGTGTGTACATGTCTCTCCCTCTAGAAGGGTGGAAATCTAACCCGCCGCCAGGACGGGGCTGAGCTGCCAGGCTGAGCCGCTGAGGCCCATTGAAAACGTTCTGCATGGAAGGCATTAAATGCTCACTGCTTGCCTTGCGCGCACTTGGACAATTTTAAAATGTATATGTGTTGATTACAAACGCGCACATTGCTTTTAACGAAACTGCAGTTCCTACGCTGATTACATAGCGCTAGAAGTCACCGCGTCCATTCTCCCTTCTTTGTTTCTAACAATTGGGAAGCAGCCTTAGTGAGCTACAGGGCCAGCGAGGAGTGGTGGTTAAACCATACTTCCTGTCCGCCTCGTTCCGACAGGGTAATTATTACCGTTGTGCGGAGGGCGGACAGGTGAGAGCCACACACTTGAGGCACTTCCTGTTTCCACTGGAGCGGGTAGCGCTCTAGTGGTTCATCTCAGGGGCTATTTAGGCAGAGCACCATACACAGCGCGGTCGCGGTCAAGAGACGGTGGCAGAGTCTCCAAACCCGCTTTGCAGAAACTGGTACAGCGCTACTAGCGATTCAATGCTGGAAAGCGAAATTGTATTTTAAATGCTCACTGCTTGCCTTGCGCTCACTTGGACAATTTTAAAATGTATATGTGTTGATTACAAACGCGCACATTGCTTTTAACTAAACTGCACTTCCTACGCTGATTACATAGCGCTAGAAGTCACCGCGTCCATTCTCCCTTCTTTGTTTCTAACAATTGGGAAGCAGCCTTAGTGAGCTACAGGGCCAGCGAGGAGTGGTGGTTCAACCATAATCCCTGTCCGCCTCGTTTCGACAGGGTAATTATTACCGTTGTGCGGAGGGCGGACAGGTGAGAGCCACACACTTGAGGCACTTCCTGTTTCCACTGGAGCGGGTAGCGCTCTAGTGGTTCATCTCAGGGGCTATTTAGCCCTCGCCCCCTCTCGAGCGTGCAGCGTTCGCGCGCAGCCGAACTCCCGCCGAAGACCCGCCAAAGAGCTGCCCGTCTGCGCCCGTCCGCGCCAGGACGGTGCCAGAGGCCAGGGGCTATGCCCTGTGCGGTTATCCCACAGAGAACAATCAGGTATTCCGCCTCAGATCTCTTGGCATTGAAACCAGCCCAACTTTCAAATTGTATCAATGACAACTGGCTAATTCCTGAAGGCCCTTTCTCTTGCAACAAATGTCACTTTCAATCCAACTTTTTATTTCATTCAGAACCCAAGATCTCAGAGATAAGCAAAGTAAAAAATGGACTTCAATGCCTATTGCTAAATGTACGCTCAATGTCCAAACATCAATTTCAGATATGGGATTTACTTTATACATCTCAGCCAGATCTGTGTTTTCTCACGGAAACATGGCTCAAACCCCATACAACCCCCGCAATAACGTTAGGAATACCCACAGGGTACAAGTTTTTAAACATGGATCGACCCATTAAGACAGGAGGCGGATTGGCCATCATATTTAAGGAGCATCTGAAAGTTACCATACTAGAGAAAAAATGTAGCCCAACACTAGAAATAATAATTTTCAGAATTAATCTCTCCACCAAAATAGTCAAGAAAGGAGCACTCATATACCGCCCACCTGGACCAGGCGCGGGGTTTTCCCTTGCCCTTATGGAATTGCTAGCCCCATATCTCAGAGCCAAAGAAGACTTTGTTCTCCTGGGAGACTTTAATATACACGCAGATAACCCTGAACTCACGGAAACAAAATCCTTACTCACAGATATGTCTAAGATAGGTCTGGAACTTCAGAACTCTGGTCCAACTCATGAAGGGGGACACTTCCTAGATTTACTCTTTTCGAACTGCCCCATCATTCCCTGTAAAGCCATTTCTCAGTTGGATTGGACAGATCACTTCCTAATAAAATTTGACCTCCCGACAACAAACAATCGGCCATCTAAAGTAACTCTTCCCCTATATGGAGGCGCCCGTGGCACAAAGTCACAACAGAAGAACTGCAGAAGATTTGGAAAAAAACCAAATTCCAGGATACAGATAAGGTAGAAGATACATTAAATAAATTCAATGACTCCCTTATAGAGGCTATAGACAAACTAGCCCCGCTGAAACTGTACAAACAATTCCCTAAACACAAACAGGAGAAATGGTACACAGAGACATTAAGAACGGAGAAACAAGGTTGTAGAAGACTAGAAAAGAAATGGAGGAGATCACACCTCGAAGAGGATAGGAAAGCCTATCTAGAAGCTCAATCAAAATATTACAAAAACATTAGAAGAGCCCGCAAGGACAGTCTGACCCAACAACTGATAGAGGCAGGAAATTCCTCGAAGGAATTATACAAGATACTTGAATCCTTTGTAAAACCCACAGCATGTGTGAGCTTGGATGACTTCTCACAGCCATTATCCAATGAGATATCTCTGTTTTTTTAGAGTAAAATTAACACAATATATGACAAAATCCTGAAAGCCACTAATACCAACTGTGGTAACCCTGCTTCCATTTTGCCACAAAAAAAGGAAATATCTTTATTTTCTTTCCCCCAGTCTCTAACATTGATCTCCCCCTCCTTACCAGCCATATAAAATCAGGCTCCCCTAATGACCTCATATCAGCAAAAATGATGGCTCCATTAAACTCCTTCCTAGGCCCATACATCCGAACCATCATAAATCAATCCCTTAGAGAAGGACAGGTACCATCTGAGTGGAAACAAGCAGTGGTCAATCCCATTCCGAAAAATACCTCACTGCCCTGGTCTGACCTGTCTAACCTCAGACCCATCTCCCTCCTACCCTACCTCAGCAAACTCACCGAGAAGCATGTTAATACCCACCTGTCGAAATACATTGAGGCAGCAGAAGGCCTGGACCTTTCCCAATCTGGTTTCAGGCCCAATCACAGCGCTGAATCAGCCCTCCTCTCCGTGACCGACAACATCAGGATGTCACTGGATAGGGGGGACTCAGTGATTTTAGTGCTGTTAGATTTGTCCGCTGCCTTCGACACGGTATCACATGAACTTCTTCTCGAAAGATTAAGTGATGTGGGGGTAGGAGGAATGGCCCTATCGTGGCTACAACCGGCCGCACTCAAGGTGTCAGACTGGGTTCCCACTCTTCACCCTCTAGGGTGTTAACCAAGGGAGTGCCACAGGGCTCGTGCCTTAGCCCCACGCTTTTTAACATTTATGTGGCCCCCTTAGCAAATCTGATAAGATCATATGGATTCTCTCCGGTGTCATACGCTGACGACACCCAGCTCCTGTTTCCCTTTCAAACCCTTACACCAGCAATTCAGTCCACCTTTGCGGATGGGATGAGAGCTGTGGCGCATTGGATGGTTCAGAACTTCCTCCAATGCAATGTGTCCAAAACCGAGGTCATGCTGTTCGGGGGGGCGACTCTCTTATGGTCCCCAGATTGGTGGCCCCTGGAGCTAGGTCCTGTCTCCAACCCCAAACCAATAGCAAAAAACCTGAGTGTCAAATTAGATCAGGCGCTCCTGCTTAAGGAGCACACCACTCAGGTGGCAGGTGCCTGCCTCCACGTGGTGGGGCTACTGCGACGCGTATTTCCATTTCTGCCAGACAGTCACAGGAAAACGCTCATACAAACCCTCATAATAAGCAGAATGGATTACTGCAACGGACTATATCTATCGGCAAATGAGGAACAACTGGACAAACTTCAGGTTGTCCAAAATACGGCAGCTAGACTGGCTCTCAACGCTCCTCCCAGAGCACCCTCCCGTCCTCTTCTTCGCCAACTTCATTGTCTGCCAGTAAAACAGCGTATCAAGTTCAAAATCTGTAGTATGATACATAGATGCCTGTCTGGAACTAGTCCAAAATACTTAAAAGAAAAATTCGTCCCATACACCCCTGGACGTACACTTCGTTCAAGTAATCATCAGCTGTTACAGGTCCCAAAGATAAGAAGAGCTAGACAAGGCGGGCGAGCCCTGTCCTACAAAGGACCTATCCTTTGGAACTCCCTACCCACTGAACTCAAACAGATCAGCAATCTTGAACATTTCAGGAAAAAACGTAAAACTTACCTCTTCACCCTGCCATAATCCTAGCCAACTTTCCTACACAGCTCCATTTGCATAGTTAAACTGTCCAGTATAAGCAACAGCGCAGAGATATCCCTTCGGGAATTGACTCAGGCGCTTTACAAGCGAATAAATAAATAAATAAATAAAGGCCCAGTTTGCAGAAGGGGGAGAGGAGAGTGAGGTTGCTTCCCCAGTTACTGACGAAAGGAGTGGCAGCACTGGGGCCAGAGTAAGAAGCTGTACTTTATGTCATCGTTGATATGTGTGGGGGGCAACTGTTATCTGAGAGGCTGATTGTCGTAATACACATTGCCCATATTGCTACTAACGAACTGCTAGACTGTCTTATGATGTCTATCATTATTTCTGCATAACGAAGTATAACATTGTAGCACTACGCGTTGCATGATTTCTCTATTGCAAAGTACAGGATTGTGGCAGCCATCATTGCATTATTTCTTCATTGCAAAGTACATGATTGTAGTTACGCCTTGCAATATTCCTTAATTGCTAAGTACATGATTGTAGCGGTACGCATTGCATTATTTTTCCCATTGCAAGGTACCGGGGTGTATCTTTACGTATTGTTTTATTTCTCCTTTGCCCAGCACAGGATTGTATCGTTACACAGTGCACTATTGCTTGTCCATTGCAACGTGTGTGATTCTAGCAGTGCAATCAGCATACCATTTTGAAAGCTGTGGTTGGGATTTGAACCTACCAGCCAGCCAGAACGAATATTACCCTTTATTGTATGTTGACTTTTGTATCGTGTGGTCTGATCGTATATCTTTTTATATAAAGTTTATTCTCGTTTTTATCAAACTTGTGTGGAGTTCATTTGTGGTGACACCTGGGGGTTGCTGTGGGCGTGGTTGCACATACTGTACCCTCGTGCCTTGGAGATAGGCCTGGCTGCTCGTGCCAAGCTATTGAGGGTGTGAGCAGGGCTATCTTAAACGGTGTCCTTACTTGTCCTTACGTTGAGTGAGGAGTCTCAGGTCTCGCATTTGGTGACAGTGGTGCGGGACGGGGACTCCGTCTTCCAACATTTGGTGGCAGCAGTGGGATACGATCCTAACGTAATTGAAACACGTGTGTACCACTCACCGTAATTGGTGTACATCGTAAATTGATTGCAGATCACGACACAACGACATATTGTTTAGATTTGGTAGTTCTATTGTTGACTAGCCTTTAAACTACACATCATGTCTGGGGGGGAGCCAGATAGCCGGTGAGGCTGGGGCTGCAGAATTAGAGTTTAACATTGAGGCATTGTTTACCTACAACGTTGATCAGTTGAAGAAATTCTTCAGAGCTTTGGGATGTCCCATGAAGGGTAGCGCCAAGAAGGAGGAGCTGCAAGTGGCCTTGAGGGCTTAGTGGGAAGCCAAAAAGGCTCAGGAGACAGGTGATGTTGTGGTGGATGAGGATGACCCAGGGAATGGATTTGGTCCACAGGATTTGCCAGTGGAGGGACCACCTGCAGCGGCTGGTAGTAGCCATTCTGGGAGGTGTTTTTCACCAGAGAAGTTGGAGGATACCCAAAGGGTCAGACTGCATGAGTTGGTGGTATTAAAACTTAAAACTCATGCAGAGGAGAGCAGGAAAGCTCTCTCATTAGCACAGAAACTGATTCTCTTCGCTCATGAGTTAAGCATGAGGGAACTGGACATTAAGGGTAGACAAGCTGAGCCCAGTTTGAATGGTGGCAGCGCACCACCAGTGCCAGTAGGGAAGGTGTGCATTCCGAAGGATTTAGTGTGAGATTACCAGAAGGGTGATGACATTCATTCATGGTTCACGGCATATGAGATCGCACTAAGGATGAATGAGGTGCCTGAAAAGCATTGGGGGGCTGGCCTATGGAAACACTTAGAGGCTTCAGGGAGGGACATTCTATCACTTTTAGAAAGGGCGGGAACCCTGACCTACGCCAAAATGAGGGAGGCCTTATGCCTCCAGCATGGGCTCACTCCTGAACAATACTAGCAGAAGTTCAGGACCTCCAAGAAACTAGAATCCCGTGCTTGGGTAGAATGTGTTAATGAGTACACACGTGAACTGGTTGGTTGGATGCTAGGCAGCAAGGACAATGATTTTAAGAGCTTATGCGATTTAATCAGTTGGGAGCACTTGAGTAGTCTGTGTGTTCCAGAGCTGCACCAGCATCTATCGGATAGTAAGGTGACTGATCCCAGTAAGCTTGCTGAGGAGGTGGACCGCTGGACTAGTACCTGGGTCCACAAGGGCATTGGGAGTACCATTGCCTAGAGTATGCAGGGTCCCCCACCCAAGTGGGGAGGAAAGGGTAACCACATGGAGTCCTCTAAAGGGTCCCAAGGTAGTTCCCTCAAGAAAGGTACCCAGTCCCCCAAGGCCAAGAGGGCCTGGGCCTTCAAGTGCAAGAAGGAGCCCTGAGGTCCACCTACGTGTTACATCTGTAAAGAAGGGGTCATATTTCCCCTAAATGCCCCAAAAACCCATCTGCACCCACTGGTGCTCTACCACCTGGTTTAGTGAGTGTAGCGTTGGGGGAGGAATTGAGTCCTTGGAATGGGGAGGAGCAAGCAGTTATGACCCTGGTCTCCTTAGGAGATCGAGAGATGGTCCAGGAAATCCCTCTGCTAGAGAGCACTAAAAAGTACAGGTAGTGAGTGACCATCAATGGACGGAGGGTGGCGGCTCTGAGGGACACTTGAGCCAGTTTGACATCTGCCAGGTGTCAGTGGGTCTCTGAAGAGCAAGTAATACCCAATGTGCTTCACTCTGTAATGTCAGCAGACAATTCAGTGGGCCTCTGCAAGGTGGCGCTGGTTCCCTTTGAATAAGGAGGAGTCCCAGGTTCCTTGAAGGTTGTTGTAAGTCTACCCTTGTGCTGCAGCAGAAAGCCAACCAGGTAGCAGGTGATCAGTCGGGATCACACTTGATTTACTGGGAGAATGATCTCCTGTATAGTGAGCCATGGGTGGCTGAGCATGGGTCAGCCCGGGCGCTGGTGGTACCCCAGCGCTTCAGAGCCTTCATATTGGGGTTGGCTCATGATGTACCTTTGGCGGGACATTTAGAGCAGGACAAGACCTTTGAGCTGCTTGTCACATACTTCTACTGGCCCCAGATGCGCAAGAGTTCTGATACTCATTGCAGGACCCGTCAGACTTGTCAGGTGACTGGTAAGAGTGGAAGGAAGCAAAAGGCTCCCCTCCAACCTTTCCCTGTGGTCAGCACACCCATTGAGAGGGTGGGCATTGACATTGTGGAGCCTCTGGATTCCAAGACGGCTATGGGCAACAGGTTCATCCTGGTTTTGATGGACCATGACACCCAGTAGCCGGAAGCCATCCTTCTTTGGACGGTGACAGCCCCCGTGGTGGGCTGTGTTCTGATGGGGCTTTTCTCCTGCATGGGGTTCCTCAGAGAGGCGGTGTCCGACAGGCTTACTAATTTCATATCGAGGTATATGAAATCTCTGTGGAAGGAGTGCGGTGTAACTTATAAGTTCACCACACCTTACCAGCCCCAAGGTAATGGTCTGATTGAGAGGTTTAACCGGACCTTGAAGGGCATGATTATGGGTCTGGAGGAACCCATGAGGCATAAGTGGGACGTCCTCCTGCCATGCATGCTGTTTGCATATAGAGAGGTGCCACAGAAGTCATTGGGGGTGAGTCCCATTGACCGGGTGCCCATACCCGGTCCTCTGACCGGGTATGGGCACCCGGTCAGAGGACCCTTGAGTTTGGTGAAGGAGGGCTGGGAGGAGGCTCCTAGTAACCCCCCCCCCCCCCCCCCCCCCTGGATGTACACAGCTACATGCTGGCCTTCAGGAACCAAACTAGTCATTTCAGGCAGCTAGCTCAGGCCGCTCTGGAAGCCAGCCAGGAGGATATGAAATGGTAGTACGACCAGAATGTCACTCTGGTCGGGTTTCAACCTGGGCAGAAAGTGTGGGTGATGGCGCCAGTGGTGCCTAAGTGGACTGAGCCTTATGAGGTGTTGGAGCGCAGGAGCAAAGTGACCTGCCTGGTGGACTTACGGTCTCCTAGGAGTCCTTTAAGGGTTCTCCATGTGAACTGCCTCAAACCCCACTTTGAGAGGTCTGAGGTGACCATGCTCTTGGCTACAGATGACTTGGTGGAAGAGGAGAGTGAACCTCTTCCTGACCTCCTGTCAGCCAAGGAAAATGACTGGTCAGTGGATGGGATGTGCCTCTTGCCTACCCTGACCACAGAACAGTGGAGGGAGTGTCGTCAGGTATTGGGTCAGTTTGACTCCATGTTCTCCCTGACCCCAGGAGTCACCCATTGGTGCATCCATGATGTGGACATTGGAGACAGTCTGCCTGTAAAACAAACATTTTACAGGGTAGCTGATAAGGTCAGGGCCAGCATCAAGGCAGAGGTTTCCAAGATGCTGGCGCTAGGGGTGATTGAGCCATCCAGCAGCCCCTGGGCCAGCCCAGTGGTCCTTGTGTCAAAATCTGCTGCGCCAGGTGCCACTCACGAACTTTGGTTCTGCGTGGATTACCGTGTACTCAATGCAGTCACTAAGATAGCCGCGCACCCCAACCCCAGAGCTGATGAGCTCATGGATCGGCTAGGAGCAGCCCGGTACCTCAGTACATTTGACTTGACATCTGGGTACTGGCAGATTGCCTTGACAATGGGGCCAAGGAGAGGTCAGCGTTTTCACGCCAGAGGGGCTCTACCAGTTCAGAGTTATGCCCTTTGCGTTGAAGAATGACCCTGCCACCTTCCGGAGACTGGGGTGCTGAGCGGGCTGGAGAAATTCAGCGCTGCTTCCCTGGATGACATTGCAGTGTTCAGCTCCAGTTGGGAGGAACATTTGCGACCCCTCTGTGGAGTATTGAGAGCCTTGCAGAGGGTGGGGCCTAACTATCAAGGCAAGTAAGTGCCAGAGAGGGCAGAGTTCCGTGGGGTACTTGGGACACCTGGTGGGGAGCCGGATTTCTCCAGTTTATAATGCAGACAGATGCTTCAGAGCATGGGTTGTGAGCAGTACTCTCGCCATTGAGCAATGAGGGCTTGGACCAACCTGTAGCTTTCATTAGCAGAAGGCTACTACCCAGAGAACAGAGGTGAAGTGCAATTGAAAGAGAATCTTTTGCTGTGGTCTGCACGCTGAAGAGGCTGAGGCCCTACTTGTTTGGGACCCACTTCTTTGGTTCAGACCGACCGCCAGCCCTTCAGATGGTTGATGCAGATGAGTGGTGAGAACCCAAAGCTGTTAAGGTGGTCCATCTCCCTACAGGGATTGGCTTCAGGGTGGAACATCGTCCTGGAACAGAACACACCAATGCTGATGGTTTGTCCAGATTTTTCCGCCTTAGTGATGAGAAATCCCATGAGGGTCGGTAGTTCCCCCCACTTGTCTGCTGGAGGGGAAGTGTGTTAGACCTGGCATATCTTGGCGTGGTTACCCCTGACTTTTTTTTAGATGCTTTGGGTACTTTGGCACTGCTGATCAGTGTCAAAGTACAAGTGTTCCCTATGTAAAGTGTAATGGTAATTGGTTGGCCATGATTGGTATGTTTGCCTTACTAGTAAAGTCCCTATTGATGTGCACTGTGTGTGCCAGGGCTAGTATTGCAAAGGCGCGTGAAAAGGGAACTCAGGCCTGCAGTGTAGGCCCTGCGCACAGTTTGCTAAGTTAGCATGTTGTCCTGACAAGTGCAACCACTTGTCAGACCTTACATTCCCTTTTGCATACACAGTGGGCACACCCCTGTGGTAGGTCCCAGGTAACACCTGCGTAGGGTGCAGTGTAAGTAAATGGCAAGACATATACTGAGGTGTGTGCTATGTCCTGACAGTGAAAAACACTCCCTTTCGTTTTTCACTGGTGAAAGGCCTTCCTGCCCATAGGACAGAATGGGGGAGGCTGGGTATTGTGTTTTGGTACCCTAGATTCCTATAAGTTTAAAATGGAGAGGTGAACATTAGTATGTATGAACTTACAGTGTCATACCACATCTTTCTGTGAAAGTGGTTTTGTCACTGTGGGCCCAGAAACCACTCTTTTAGAAAGTGGCTGAGTTTTGTGCTTTAAGCATTTCTGTGTGTCTCTGCTGAATGTGGATTGACTGTCTGGATCTGAGACATGAGAGGAGCTGGGGGAGGTCTTGACCCAAGGGAAGGATTGATATGGCACTAGGCTGACCTGTATCTGGAGAGTAGGCGAGGTGAAGCCCTGGGAGGGGAAGAGCCTGGGGTGCTGCTATAAAACAATTGCCAGTCTCCTGCTGAGTGATTAAGGATCCAGACCCCCAGTATCAAAGGGAGAAAGGTGACACTGGAAGGGAGACACCCAGAACTGATTTAGGCAGGAGCCAGGTACCCCTGAGCACAACAAACTTCAAAGACATTTAGGGGTATAACTATGGGAGCTGAGACCCCTGAACGTGGGAATGGAACAGAAATGGATTGAGACTGAAAAGGCTTGGACCCAGATTGTGGTCAAGAGGAACCTCTGCTAAGTAAGGAACAACTGAAGAGACTGCTGGGGAAGGACGAATCCTTGCTTCGTGATCTGGGGCTGGTCTGCAATTTTCTGTTTTAACCAAGGAAGAGGCTGTTGGGACTGTGTTTGGTGCGCTGGGTCCCCCTGCTTGAAGAAGACTGTGCTTTGTGCTGTGTCTTGTTACCCCAAGGGCCTGAGGTGAGCTGTCTCCCTGTTTGGAAACACAGGACCATAAAACTTTCCGGAGAGGTTTCAAGCAACACAGTGGGCGCATGTTGTGGCAGCTTAAGGCCCTCGGAAGGTGTGCCCTGTGTTCTTGGATACACAGAGGAGATGTCGTGGTGCACAGGAGGTGCTGGTGAAGATCGCCTGGTCAATGTGTGCAGTGAGTCTCAGACGTGCAGGGTGTGTGTCGTTGTGCACTGCAGGAGCCTAGTCCGCATTTGCATCGGAAGTGGAGTGAGTCTCAGACGCTGCAGGGTGCATGTCGTGGTGCACCGGAGTTATTGGTGAGGAGCGCCTGATCAACGTGTGCATCGGATGTGGAGTGAGTCTTGGACGCGCAGGGTATGTGTTGGGGTGCACCGGAGGTGTTGGTGAAGAGGGCCTTGTCATCAAATGCTCCGGAGGAGAAGTGAGGCTCAGACTCAGTGAGCGTGTTGTGGTGCGGCCAAAGGTGTTGGTGAAGAGGAAACAGAGGTCCGGGGGGACGAGATTTGCGGTTCTAGCTCCATCTTTTTGGAACTCGCTCCCTTTTGCCCTCAGAGCTTCTACTTCCTATCCGGAATTCCGTAAACATCTCAAGACCTTCCTGTTTTCCAGATCCCTAGCAGTCTAGCCTTCCTCTCTGCCTCCACTGGTTCACCGCCGCCTAGCGCCATGAAACCGTCCCGGTATAAGTGCGCTTAATAAATATGTTAAAATTCAAATTGAAGAGTGCCTGGATATCGGGACCCCGGCGTTGGAGTAAGTCTTTGTGAAGCAGTGTGCGTGCTTTGGTGCAACCTGGGACTGTGGAGGTGATCAGCTGATCATTGTGTGCACCGGAAGAAAGTGAGTCTCTGCAGTGCGGTGTGCGTGTCTTGGTGCCAACTGAGACCGCAGGAAGGAGTGCCTGGTGAGCGTGCACTCAGAGTCGAGGTGGAGTTCTATCAGCGTTGTGTGTGTGGCTTTGTGCCAGAGAAGACCTTGAGGGTGTGGTGGTGATCGTGAACCCAGAGTAAAGTAATCTCAGGGGCGTGGGGTACGTGTGCCCTGCGGCCGCCTGAGACCTTCCTAACAGTCGCAGCCCAGACTAGCAGCCCTGGAGGAGCTGAGCTGAAGTAGGAGAGGAGAATGGGGTCGCGCCCCCAGGTATCGTGGCTCACTACCTGGGCAAGGTGCGGGCTCGGAGGGACACTCTCTCGACCTCTCAGTCCTTCTGATGACGTGAGCCTTTGCTTCAGCTCAGATTGGGGCCTGTACTGATGAAAGGAGTGGCAGTACCGGGGCCAGAGTAAGAAGCTTTACTTTATGCCATCATTGATACGTCTGGGGGGGCAACTGTTATTGAAGAGGCTGATTGTCGTATTACACATTGCCCATATTGCTGCTAACGAACTGCTTCACTGTCTTATGATGCCTGGCATTATTTCTGCAAAATGAAGTGCATAACGAAGTTCAAGATTGTACAAGATTGTAGCGCTACACATTGCTTTATTTCTCCATTGCAAAGTACAGGATTGTAGTTAAGGATTGCAATATTCCTTAATTGCAAAGCACATGATTGTAGTGGCCCGCATTGCATTATTTCTTCATTGCAAAGTACGTGATTGGAGCTGTACGGATTGCATTATTTCTACCATTGCAAGGTACCGAGGTTTATCGTTACGCATTGTATTATTTCTCCTTTGCCCAGCTCAGGATTGTATCGGTACACAGTGCACTATTGTTTGTCCATTGTAACATGTGTGATTCTAGCATTACAACCAGCACAGCATTTTGAAAGTGTTGTTTGGGATTTTAACCTACCAGCCAGCCGGAATGATACTTAACCTTTATTATATGTTGGCTTTTGTATTGTGTGTTCTGATCGTATATCTTTTTATATAAAGTTTATACTCGTTTTTATCAAGCTTGTGTGGAGTCCATTTGTGGTGTCACTCGGGGGTTGCTGTGGGCGAGGTTGCACATACTGTACACTCTTTCCTTGGAGATAGGCCTGGCTGCTTGTGCCAAGCTACTAAGGGGGTGAGCAGGGCTATTACAAACGGTGTCCTTACTTGACTTAACGTTGAGTGAGGAGTCCCGGGTCTCGCATTTGGTGACAGTGGTGCGGGACGGAGACTATGGCTTCCAACAGGGTCCTTTCACTCTCTTTAATTTTGGGGTCAGTAAATTTGTCAAACAACTTTGAGCAAGCAATAACATCGATGCTGGTGAGTAACTTTTGCTGCTCACTTACTCCTTTCCTCATTTTACTGATGACTCTTGTCAAACCATATTTATATGTCTCCCACTCTGCGGTGGATTGCTCAACCTGTAAGTTTCCCTTCACTAATTCAATCAACAACCCTTTGCATTTTGTCGTATCGCTTTCCAAAAATTGCCTTTCTGGTACATACAATTGTAATGTAGACGGAGAGTCCTGCATAAATGCCCTTGCACAGTCTATACCTTCACTGAGATCCCTTTCTTTCGGTTTCTCTTTCTCAATCGCAAGAGCTGCTGCGTTCCTCTCTGTGCCCCTGTTTTCACGTAGCTCAGTGTGGCTTTCTCTGGTGGAGGAGAGTGAGACATCGTTCAGTACTATTTGTGTTTGCCCCGTGAACATCTGTTGTGGTTTCCTGTCCCCTTCCTATCTGTCCCTTATTTTTTCTTTTGTTGTGCGCCGAGCACTGGAAGACAGGGGGAAATGCTAATTTCAGCACTTTCAAACCTGCTCTCAAAGTGCTCCTTTTCTGCATTCGGATGCATTTTATCTAACAATCCCCATTCTTTGTTCATTATCTCACATGCTAACTGAGGTATGCTATTCAATTCTTTCAACAATGAGATATTGTTACCCTCTACGGAATTGCTTATTTTCGGGATGTCATTACACTGTGTCATGTTAACGTTGATGGGCAGGCTGGTCTATTATAAAGCTGTATTTTTTTTACGTGCCTGGCCCTCCACTACTTCTTTCTCTACCTCCATGTTCCCCTGGTATTTACTTTACTCTTATTCATGATATCGTTCCTGTGTCCTACCATTCCCTTCACACAGATATCAGAGTCGCCTCTTTAACTATTGCTCTAGGAACTCTTCACTTTTCCTAAACATGCACTCACCTTGTGCATGTGATATGCTATGTACCCCTTGCTCCATCTGCTGGACATAAGGTGAAGGTGGTCCACCAAAGTAGTGCCTCTGCCAACGTGAATGGGGACAGGTGTCAGTTCAGCCTTGTTTGTTGAAATTAAAACAAGTCACACCACCCTTGGCCCTATGCCTCGTTCTTTCCACTGTAGGCGGGTCCCTGTTTCTGAATTTACCGTTTATTGTTATATGCAATGCTATTTATCCCTGACCATCCTCCTTCCACATTTTGGCTGTAACTGTCATCGCCTTGCCTAATATTTGCTTGCAGTTATTCTTGCCAACAGGCTAATAATGGTGGTGCCCGAACACAGAGTCCACATGCAAAACTGATGGTGCCCTGTGTGAGAGATGGTATTCTGCTCTAACGATAATCAGATATAGTTTCCTCTGTTAAACTTTGTGATTGAGCATTTATGGGATGCATCTATGATGTAACATCTCCACTTTCATCCTTGCCTGCCTTGCTGTTTGGTCACATTGGGCTAACGACTTGTGAGTGGATGGACCATGTTGAAATGATCCTGCCTCGCATATTTTTAGCCTTTTAGCACAGCCCTTGACCGTGTCCTGTTCTTGGCATATCAGTCCCACATTTATATGCTGCAGGGACAGTGTGTTCTTTTCTTTTTCTGTACCTATCACTAATGTTAAGCAATGACCATCCTCAGGCGAGGAGGCGTGTATTGGTGCTCTGTCCATTGTACCTTCCACGGTGCAGTGATACCACCCCTTTTGCACTTCATCGCCATTCTTCAAAAAACGTCCTCAGTCTTTGGACTTATTTTTTTAATCTTATTCAATGACTTTCGCAATCTTTTATAGTGTCCACAATGTTCAGATTTTACAACTCCCCAAAAACTAGTTCCACACTGTAATCTGCCATTCCCCTTCTTCTAGGAGAATAATCACGGGCACAGTAAAGATATCGTAATCTAAAAAAACACATTAGTCAGTCCTTTGCCATATTGTTATGCCCTATTTTCAAAAGATAGCAAACAGCAATGCAGCTGGGTTACTTGTATTATTACTCTTTGTAAGTGTATGTGGGAAGGAATCAGCTGTCCCTATTGCAGTAGACAAACTTACAGACACACTTTGATACAGTGACACAGAAGGTAGTCAGCAGACTATTTCTGTCTGCTCATTACAGAGGGGTGGGGTTATCGATAGCAAATTCATTCAATCAGTCATGCAGTGATCAAACAGCCAGCTGCGCTTTTGGTAAATGAAGCAGAGAGAGAGAGAGACGTTCATCAAGCAATGTGACATGAAATGGTATTTGCGACAAGTTCACTGAAAATATTCATAGATAGGAAGAAAAGAGACAGAGCTAGAGTAAGATATTGTGTCCCCTTTCTTTCTCTTTGGGCCACGTACACCCACAGAAGTGCGGCTGAACGAAATTTGTAGAATCACGTAATAGGTGAGACAAAAACAGGTGAATTCTGTACTTACACAGGCACACACATATAGCACAAAAAGCCGGGGTCTATCACTAGGTGGTGCAAAGCTACCCGAGCACCTGTTCCTGGTGTGTTATTTAATCCCAAAGTAGTGTGAGTGTAATCATAAGGAGAGCTGGAATCTGTCATTTTATCAGTAGCAATGCACAGACATAGGGTAATGTGCAATATAAAAACAATGTGAAAATGTCTATTTGAGCAGTCTAGCAGCATTATTGTATGAAAATGGCAATATAAATTGGTGGGGTCATGTCTAAGTCAGATCAGTCAAATTCGATAACTGATGAACATAGGAATAAACAAAAAAAACTTGCAAATTCAAGAAACCTATTAATGCAAACCAAGTAAAACATGAAATTAGGTATTCCTCCGCTGTGTGAAACAAGGCGTTCACCCCCCCCATCCTTTTCTCAGCATCCGACACCTTCCACCTCTGCAGCCAGTGGGTGTCCGCAGGCAAGACAGGAAACTGCAGAATTTCACCTTCCCTGAAACATCAGTAGTCTTGTGCTGCCCATTTCCAGTGCGACAATGGTTTTTGGCTCCCCAATGATCACCTCCACCACGGATTCCCTCTCTACGACCCGTTAACAGTTTCCTTAACCACTCTCTCTCAGATACATTCAATTAATTTTATTGCGTCACTCATAAAAGTTCAGGGTGTCAGAGTACTATACATAACACACACATTACGCACATGCTATCAATCATAGGTATGTAAATCACTGTATAGGAAATGTTACATAAGACAGAGGACAACAAGGGGTGGATTCACATGTTATCCATGCAGGTAGGGAGTATATTTGAAAAGTACTTGGTCTGGAGAAGCACAAACTCTGAATTAAAAATATAACACAATGGATTGGGGCTCTCTTTAATAACAAGAACTGATTTGTACCACAATGAACACTTTTTGCAACATTAGGATAGTGAAAGTCTGGGGAAAAAATCCATACGCTCTAAACTATTTCCTTAAAGTCTGCACGCATTTCTTTTATGCCAGTTAATAGCACCCTATAAACTGCAACTAACAAAAGGAATTCTCTGACAAAAGCAGTCGCCCACTGACCAGTTTACATTATATTCATTTTGTGATCTGTATGGTAGATGTTCTTTGCAGTAAGCATATTAACCCTCTACGCTACCTTACCATGAATTAAAACTTCCACGAGTCAAAACTTCTACTAGACAAAACTCCTATCTCGCCAGGAAAAACATTAATCACCTGTGTTTTCTTGACATATTAATTGTTGTCTAAAAATTGCTGAATGCGGCAGCAGGTGTTTTTAAGCACAATATAAACTAGCAAACAGACGCCTCCAAGCAAAGTCAGCACCCGGTGCGTTAGCACGAGTCACACCGCCCTAGAGCCGGCCCTGAGGATGTGCTCTAGTTGCCACGGCACCCTAATCTTCCCTTTTCTGTCCCCTCAGGAACAAACAGATGCAGGTCCCCTTTGGACAGAAAAGAAAGCTTGGCAACGAATGCCCACGCACAGGGCAATAAAAAGAATGCACAGAGCCATTGTGGAGACATAGGCAGCAGGAGAAGTGAACGGAGAATAAATATAAAATAGCGGAAAAATCTTTTCTAGGAGTTGACCAGTGAATACATTTGACTACGAGCCTAGCCACCTATTCATCTAGTTCCTCTGTATCTGACAATCAAAGCGAACCAATAGATCATGAGAATAGCCTCACTGTATTATACTGGAGCATAGCGGGTCTACGTCCTAAATTAACCAACCATCTATGGTAGGATTTTGTGAGGAAATTTAATGTTTTTTGCCTCCAAGAGACTTGGTCTATTGACGAAATCCACATTGAGGGTTGTAAGACTTATCATACACCAGCCATCCCATCTATATTTGAGAGGCCTAAGGGAGGCCTGAGTATATACATCTCAAACTTGGTGACGATAAATGTATTTATTTATTTATACAGGATTTGTAATGCGCATGGCTGCTTCAGCGACGAGGCGTCCCAGCGCAACCAGAGACCAGGCAAGAGACAGGGAGACACAGCGAGCGACAAATATCGGACAGTGGGGAACAGCCAAGTTTTTAAGGATTTCCGAAACGTCAGAAGATTAGGGATGGCTCGAATGCTTACGGCAAGGGAGTTCGTAAGTTTGGCTGCCAAAAGGCCATACGAACGACCCCCCGCCCTCGCTTTCTTAACTCGAGGGACACAGACCAGACCATGGTTAGCCGAACGCAAAGCTCGTCTGGGTAAATAGGGCTTCAGCAAACCTGATAACCCCATAGTGGCTTGGAGCAGCAGAATTTTATGCGCAATGCATAGCACCTTAAACTGAATGTGGGCTTCGATTGGTAGCCAGTGCAGCTTCAAGAGCACCCGGGCCACTGAGTGAGATCTTGGAAGTGCCACTAGCATACGTGCTGCCGCATTCTGGACCCTCTGCAGACGCTTGATGCTAGCTTTATTGGCACCTAGATATAAGGCGTTGCCATAATCAAACCTCGCAAGGATGGAAGCCTGCAAGATGGTTTGGCATACTCTGGGAGGAAAGAACCCAAGCAAGGGCCTCAGTCCCCTCAAAATCCCAAAGCAGACTACGGCTACAACTCTTGTCTGCTTATCGAATGTTAGTCCGGTGTCGAACCAAACACTCACGTTCTTTACCGTCTCCTTCGGTGACGGCGCGGGTTTCAGATGATCAGGCCACCATTGCTCTGACCAGAGCTCCTGGTCCTTCCCATACAATAGAATCTCGGATTTACTGGTGTTTAATTGAAAGCAATTAGCCTTCATCCAGTCCGAGATAATCAATAGATCCTCCTTAAACTTTTCCAGGTTGGTACGGCATTTTTTAGAGAAAGCGATCACCAGCTGTGTGTCGTCTGCCTACGACACCAAGGACAGCCCCCTGCCTCTGTGCCTCCGCCAAGGGTCCCACATACAGGTTGAATAAAAGTGGGCTCAGGATGGAACCTTGAGGAACCCCCCGGCCCTGGGCATGTTCCTGAGAATGGAACGTCAGCACAGACACTTGGAACGACCGCCCAGCCAGGAATGACGGGATCCACTCCAGGGCAGCATCCCTAATGCCGATCATCCAGAGATGTTGAAGAAGGATTTCATGTGACACCATATCAAATCCGGCACTTAGATCCAACAGGACAAAGACCGCAGAATCACCTACATCCAACCTACTCCGGATGGATTCCGTGACCGCAAGAAGAGCTGACTCCGTGCTGTTGCGGGGGCGAAATCCATAGTCATCAATGTAATTAGACAAGATGGAATTACATGTGCCTCAACCACTTTCGCCATGAAAGGGAGCTGAGATATAGGGCGATAGTTGCCTGGGTCGACCCGGTCAAGTAATGGCTTTTTTAGCAATGGAATGATTTTAGCATGCTTCCACGCCCTTGGAACGGAGGCTGATTTCAGTGAGAGGTTGACCAGTTATAGGGCCACCGGGGAGATAAGAGGTTAAATCTTGCAAAAATGACTCGCCGCCAACAGGTCAGCTGGCAAGCCCGACTTGATTTTAGCACTTAAGATCTCAAACTCCGCAGGCGACAGCAGTGGCAGGGATAGCAAGCCCTTATTCACCCCATTGTCAGGCTCTGCTAACACAGCGTGTTCAATGGGAGTGTTCCCTGTAGAGAGGCCCTGGTAAATCAACACCACTTTTTCCACAAAGTGGAGTGCTAAAGCCTCGCAATGGTGATTTGACGCTACAAGGGAGATTCTGGTCAAACCTGCACTCTTCATATATTTAAGCAATTTAAAGATGGTTTTAGTGGGATTGGAGCTTGTCAAGATTTTATTGTCAACAAACTCTGCCCGTGTTTTGCGGATAAACTTGTGGTAATCCTTGACTGCCCCTCGATATACAGCTTTGGCAGACGGCTCATAAGAGCAACGCCAGACGCGTTCCAGTTGTTTGCACCCCTTCTTTGCCTGCGTTAGTAGATCTGTAAACCAAGGATTAGATGGCCCATGTCCCTTACCTCCCCGTTTTGCTGGAATGCAGCTATCTAGACCAGCTACCAGCCAGTTCTGAAAGCACGCATGCGCCTCCTCAATATCTGTGGGAAGCTGGGGGCTATGTTCAGCTAACCGTGTGGCAAGCACCTCCCGGTTTAGCTTATGCCATGGCCGTTTTGCATCACAGCAGGGTGAACCCCATCAGCTCTACTCGGCCATAGTAGAGAGAATGGGATAACTGAATGGTCAGTCCATGTCAGCGGGACCGGGGAGAGGATTTTTAGGCATCCAAGATTTGAAAAGATGGGGTCAAGCAGATGCCCAGCCACATGTGTGCCCTCCGAGACCAGCTGCGGCAGCTGAAAAGCTTCTAGATCCGCTAAGAAGTTAGAGATCTCAGCCTTTCCTTCCAGTTCGAGGTGCAGATTAAGATCCCCCAAGATGGTAAAATTTGCCACTTTGCTAGCCATAAATCCAATTTTGTTCGCTAGATCTTCGCAAAAATTCCCGGAAAGCCCAGGGGGTCTATAGATTTAAAGAGAGCACTCTCACATACCGCAATATCTTCCTTCGCCAAATTGACAGCAAATGTAACTTTAGCTATCACCGCAATGCCCCCTCCTCTTCCCCCCTCTCTGTTGATATGATATATCGTATAGCCGTCAGGAAGGGCAAGCCCTGGCTCCGCCACTATATCCTGGGTCAGCCAGGTTTCTGTGAGAAACAGGACATCAGGGGCCTCAGCCATTAAAAGATCAAAAACATCTGTATAATGACTCACCAAAGAACGACAATTTAAACTAAGGAGATTTGATGTAAGTGGATGGACAAATAACCTACTCCTCAAAGTTGACGTTAAAGGCGCAGAGTTTACGCACAAAGTATGGCTCTTGAAAGGCCCACAGTGCTGATGGGCACCTAGTGGCCAGACCCAAAAGTTCATTGCGGGTGTACCTGAGAGCGTCGCCTTTGGGAGATGCAGGGGTCCTGGCGTCTGGCGTCGTCCCGTCACAGACGGGCGCAGAAGGGGCTTGCCTTCGGCGGGCCAGCGGCCTGCTCACTGCACGCGTTCGCTGCGCGGGCGCCTAAGTGTCATCATTTATAGGAATCCCGGAGGTGGCCTGGCAGGCGAGTCATCAAACGCTAGCCTGTGACCTCGTCATTCCTCACCCAAGATGGCGGACACACTCCCTCCCTTGCCCCAAGTAGTGGATCCCCAAAGGCAGCAACAGCACAAACAATTTATAAAGAATGGCGCAAAGGTAGAGGTAATTAAAATAAATTCCCCACACAGTAAAAGCACAAGTAAAATTAGCGAGCAAAAATTTCTAACATAGCGCTATCAATACTCCCGGCTCACGCCTCAGGAGTCTGGGCGCTGCGCGGGCGCCTAAGTGTCGACATTTATAGGAACCCCGGAGGTGGCCAGGCAGGCGAGTCAGCAAACGCTAGCCTGCGACCTCGTCGTCGACCTCACCCAAGATGGCGGACACACTCCCTCCCTTGCCCCAAGCAGTGGATCCACAAGGGCAGCAACAGCACAAATAATTTATAAAGAACGGCGCAAAGGTAGAGGTAATTAAAATAAACTCCCCACTCAGTAAAAGCACAAGTAAAATTAGTGAGCAAAAATAATAATATAGCACTATCAATACTCCCGGCAAACGCCTCAGGTGTGTGGAGTCTGAATAAAATAACGTTTGTAAAATCAGAACCTAATTACCAAATAATAACCCTTGACACGGATAACCAAAATATGCTTGTTCTGATAAATTTCTATAATAATATACAGAAGGAACAATTGATCGACATCTTGATACAGCTTAGAAATACTCTACAGGAAATCCAGAATGGTAGTATATGGAATGTTCTATTTATATGGGGGGGATTTCAACATGATTCTATGCACGACTAATAACAATTTAACATGTGGTCTGGTTGATGAGGAAAACTGTAATTTACCCCATTTCCCCCATACTCGACACAGAGACTTCCTAAATGAGATTTTTTTTGTCTTGGAATTAGGCTTTGCGAATGCACTGTGTTCCACACCAATTCCATTCTCACAGACTTTTAACTGGAGAGTTCTGTGCACAATCATAGATTTTATGTTAATCTCAAATAGGTATGCCTCCTGTCTGCTGAGCTTTAAAATGCATAAGAACGCTATTAGCGATCACTTTCCGATGACTGTATCCCTATTCTTTCCTCCAAAAATCTGCAGAGTATACAACAAGAGGACATATGGGCCACAAAACCTGCCAATTGATCAAAGAAATGGCTACTTCCTAAAATGGGAGAAATCTGGCCATCAGGAGTTTACTAAAACAGTGGTCAAAAAATCCCTTAATTCTATTATGAAGTGTTTAGATCCTTCCATTTCACATGAGGAAGTTTTAAAGACCTACGCAGAAATAATTAAAACAATTAGGGAAACACTGAAAGTCTGATCAAAACAGAAGAACGGGAAGAACAAAGGGTGGTTTAATAATAACTGTAAAAAAGCCTACACAGAGCTAAAACGTGTGTTACACAAAAAGAAAAGGGATAGATTTGAGATCATACAGCTTAGAAAGGCCTATAACCAGGCCGTGAAATCAAGGAAAGGGGAATTTCAAAAAAAGACTTGGGCCGTCTTACACAAGGCAAGTGCTAATAAAGAAACCACTGCCTTTTGGCGAGTGGTAAAATCCCCATTCTTGGTGACTGAAGACACCCCCACCATAGAAATAGCTGTAGATGTAAGACACTGGTGGAACATATTTCTAATATCTTCGGTCAGGTTAATGAAGAGAATTACAAAGTATTGAGGACTGTAAGTATTATTTCTAGCTCTCCTTCAATAGATTGCCCATTAGATCTAGATATTACCTTAGCAGAGGTAGAATGCGCAATAAAGGCGAGTAAAGGGGGAAAAGCTCCGGGTGCAGACGGAGTTCCAGTGGACGTTTTAAGTATAATATGGAATTATGGAGCCCCCCTAATAACGAGAGTGCTAGAAG
Source organism: Lissotriton vulgaris (assembly GCF_964263255.1). NCBI lineage: Eukaryota > Metazoa > Chordata > Amphibia > Caudata > Salamandridae > Lissotriton > Lissotriton vulgaris. The sequence goes on along the minus strand of NW_028252036.1, from coordinate 37,799 downwards.
CTTGCATCGCAGACGGACTCATAGAATCATGGTCGGACTCCATTATGGTACCGATTTTTAAGAAGGGTGACCAACAAGATCCGGCCTGTTATCGTCCTATTTCATTGCTGGATTCAGTGGGTAAAGTGGCAGGTCGCATAGTTTTTAACCGTCTCCAGCAAGAGGCAGAAGACAACAACGTTTTATCATACCTCAAATTTGGGTTCAGGGAGGGGCTAGGTACAGATGAACAGGGCTCTAATTTAACCATTCTGAAGAAGCGGAAAATTGTACATTGTTGATCTTACAGCCTCATTAGATTGCTTATGTCATGCTAAACTGTGGAGTATGTATAAGAGGTAATAGGGGTGGAGACTAAGCATGGGCGGATTTCTCAGATCCACGATCCGCGAATTTGCGGATTTGCATATTTGCGGTTCCGCAAAATCCGCGAATTTGCGGATTCGCAGATTTTGCGGCTTTTTTTAATGGGGGGGTTTTCTGTGCGAGTAGTGCCTCTTGTGTGTGTATAAATGGTCTGAGACCGATCAGAGCAGCAGATGAAGAGAAAGAAGCTCCTGGTCACAGGAACAGCATGAGGATTGCGCTAGTGAAAGTCAAGGATACAAACGCCTCTATCTAGCATCACAGCTGGTTTTCGACGGTACATTTGGGAAGAAGGCACACCTGCCCAGCCTCAACGACGCTCACGATTGTTTTTGGGCTGATGAATGATGCACTGAATTTGAGCTTCAACTAGTTCAGCGACCATGTGTGTGTGTTACTATGCAATCGCCCCGAAGGGCACAGGGGTCCCTTGAGTGAGCTGTCCATCATAGTGGGTAAATGGCGGGAAGACGGTGCACACCGCGGGGCCAAACGGGCGGGGCTTCCATGCGAGTTCACATGCCTCTTGTGTGTATAAAAGGCCTGTATCCAGCATCACAGCTAATTTTCGACGGTAGATTTGGGAAGAAGGCACACCTGCCCAGCCTCGACGACGCTCACGATTGTTTTTGGGCTGATGAATGAGTCACTGAATTTGAGCTTCAACTAGTTCCAGCGACCATGTGTGTGTTACTATGCAACCGCACCGATGTACGCAGGGGTCCCTTGAGTGAGCTGCAGCGGTCCATATCCTGTAACTATTTTAGGATGGCGCCGGCAAGCTGCCAGCGCCATCCTAAAATAGTTACTAAATTAGCTTCATCAGGAAGCACTAATAGATAAAATAAAGCAGGTGCTCGAGCACCTGCTTTATTTTATGTATTAGTGCTTCCTGATTAGCAAAGTTAGTAACTATTTTAGGATGATGCTGGCAGCTTGCCGGCGCCATCCTAAAATAGTTACAACAACTTCAAGCTTGAAGGCTTGAACTTTTGCCCCCCGGATCCGCCGCTCGCGGATTCGCGGATTTTCGGTAAATTCGCGGGAGTTCGCGGTTTGCGGATTTACCGAAAATCCGCGAAATCCACGAGCGGAACGGATTTTGCGCTCACGCTTAGTGGAGACTCCCATAATTTATTTTTTAAGACAACTCTATAAAAACACAAAAGCCCGGGTCAGCTACGTTCTTAATGGAGAGTGCACAGCGCCGTTCCAAGTGGAGAGGAGGGTTAGACAGGGCTGTGTCCTGGCACCCTTCCTATTTACATTATACACTAATGGGTTGGGACAAGCCATATTGAAAGGATGCCAGGACTTGCCACAATTGCAGAAACGCCCCTTACACCTCTACTCTACGTGGACGACGCTGTAATCATGGCGCAAACACCAATGGGTCTACAGTGTGCAGTGGACAGTTATAATGAGTTTATGAAAATCCTAGACTCAAGAATAAATACCACCAAAACTTTTATATTGAGCTGTGGGACTGGTGGATGGAAGCAGAAGGACTTCTAAATAGAAAACAAAAAAGTGGAGACCACAATAATATATCCCTATCTAGGCATTTTAATTGATAATAAGATCTCATGGCACCAAGCGATCAAAGCAAAGAAATTACTCTTTATGAGAACAACTGTGGTTTTAGTGAACTTCTCTCAAAAAGTAGGCAAGAGACCCCCGGTAGAGATGCTTCAAATCTACCAAGCTAAGTGTGTTAATACAGCGATTTATGGGTCTGGGGATACTGTAATGTAGATGAAATTCAGAAAGTGGAGAATGCCTTTTTAAGATATCTATTGGCAGTCCCACAAGGCACCTCAACGTACATATGCCATACTGAGTTAGGGATACCTTACATTACAGATATAATAAAAATATTATGGCACCAGATCTGGACGTCCCCAAAAACAACTTTTAATCGGAATGTACTGAGTGATAGCCTCAAGTTGGAAAACGTTTTAAAGATTGGGTGGCTTAAATATATAAAAGAGTTTCTGACGGACATAGGTTTATCCGAGTTTTATAAAAAAAACCACATTGACAGGGTCTAACCCCAGAAAAACCTTTAAAAAGTAATACATGATTCACATGGAGGCGATTAGATTAGCCTCCGAGGCACAAAAGCCCACAGTACAAAGTAACCAAATGATGCGGTCAACACTCAGTACTCAACCATACTTAACGTACACATTAAGTGGGTATGATAGATTTGTGCTAAAACGTCTTAGACTGAATATATTTAACCGCCTGATAAGTTTTCTGACAATGAATGATTGGGCAAAAATTCTACCTAATTGCCCCAGTGATGCAGTTTCACCCCAAACATCAATGCACGTACTATTGTTCTGTAAATTCTACAAAGAACATAGAAAGAAGTGGATTAAACCAATATTGAAATATGGGGGATAAGACAATGCCATCCAGCTTAGCTAGCATTGTAGTTTTAGACTTGGATTGCTTAGGAGTCATATTGCACAATTCTTGAAAAGCTCTATTAGAAATAGAAAGCATCTCTGAAAAATGTTTTATATTGGAGTATATTCCCAGGCTTTTCCTTTTTAATACTTCTTCGGATGTAAAAACCTTGTTTTAACTTCCTAATCAATTTTTACTAATTTTATTGTACAATAGTGATGAAACTGAACTATCAAATTATGTTAGTGCTTAAATTAACTGTTTTATGACTACAGAATAATATTCATAAGTTATATGTGTTGTTACAAAACTGTGCTTTTATGGTTTTTAATGTGTTAAATGAAAACCGAATAAAGATAATTTGATACTGATGATACATTAGCTGAATACTTTTGAGGTCTACAGGGCCTGTTGCAAGACGGCAAAATGCAGTAAAGTGGAAATGCACTCTTTGTGCAAGCCTTGCAATATGTTGCATTACCGGCAACTTACTAAAAGCAAAGTGCAAACTCTTATTAAAGACTGACACATGAGATCAATCTATTAATATATTGTATATTATTCCCATCATCATTGAATTTTCACAATATCAAATTATACAAAATGGATGCCACCATTGTCATCTAAGCTTAGCTTCCACAGTGTCACTTTCTTGAGCAACTCCAGCAATGCATCACTTTTGTGCCAACTGATGCGCAAGAATTTCTGATGCATCTGACAATCCTTACGCCATGGAGCACTGTAATTGTAAACACAGCGTATCCATGGTGGCGCACTGATATTTGGCACTGGCACAAGGAAACTGATGCATCTATGCAGATGTGTCAGTTCCTTGTAAATGAGGCCCTGTGATTCTAAACTGTGACTTCTCCGAGCTTGATTCGGGAAACAGTCTTTACCTGGACCTGTCTGCCTTTCTGTTAGCCAAACTACTGCTCTTAGCGCTCTAGTAATCTTACTGTTAAAAAAAATCAAGAAGATGCGCAGTCGCCTTCCAAATTCTAATCCCTCTGAATGTTAGTGCTTAATGGAAACTGAAATATAGTTCTTAAAGCAGCGTGTTGTAGAAGGAAGGTCTTTATTGTAGGTACAGTAGTACACCTCAGCCACCATGACTGCTCTTGCTTCAACCCTCTCCACTTTTGAATCTCAACTTCCCAACATTCCATTGCTAACCCAGAGCTCTATGGATACCAGTATTCCATAGAGCAGTGGTTCCCAAACTTTTGACTCCTGAGGACCCCCAGTAAGTCACTTCTGGAAGCCAGGGACCCCCCAGCAATTTGTACTATTTAAATTTAAAACATTAAAACAATAATTCGTGAAAAATACACAAACAAGTGCACACCAAATAAATACTCTAATAGATAAAGATTTTATATTGAAAAAAAATTCAAAAAACTAAAAATGTAATGGGTAGGGTGGTGCTGCACCTCGGTGACTAACTTTTCAATGTTTGCTTTTATTTCCTGGTAGGAGACTCCTGATTCTGCCAGGGCCGTACTGGAAACCCAAAGCAGCCATGACAAATGGTTTCAGACCATTCCCTGTACGGTGCTCACCAAGTGCAGCGAGTGAGCCTGACCACTGGGAAAAAATTAATGACAAAATTGTGCAATCCACATACATTTGTCTTTATATATATTGAATTGTATAAGCATTTAAAGCATGGTAAATGATGATCTTATGTGCACCAGGATACAACGATCTTTGTTAGGGCTCTTCGTGATTTCTTCACTATCACCCTCCAACAGTGTCTCTTTTCTCTCCATAGCCAGCTCTGTGACATGTATTGCATTTGTTTTTATAGCATCTCTCATACCAGTATAGGGCAGAGACAATGAATCATACATGTGTAAATCAGTGTATAGAAAATGTTACATAAGGCAAAGGGGACTACAAGGTATAGGATTCACATGTCATATATACTGGTAGGCATTTTTTAGGAGTGCTTGGCCTGGAGAAGCACAAACTCAGGATTCAGAACATAACACCGTGGTTAGCATTGACATTAATAATAAGAATGTATTTCTACCAAAATAAACCTTCATCAGGATAATAAAAGACTGAGGAAAAACATAACTTACTAACTTGTACCATGAAGTTTAAATGCAGCTCTTTGATAGTTCATAGCCCACTGTGCTAGTTTACGATTGTAACTTATGAACTGCACAGTAACAACAGAAGCTCAGTGACAAAAGCAGTAACCCACTAAGCTATACACATAAAATATTGTTTTTTAAATGCATGATACACGTTCTTTACAGCAGGCACATTAAACCTAGTCGGTCCAGCAGGGCACATATTCCACCAACAGAGTATTTAAGAGGTGTTGGGAGCGGCAAATAACCTTGGACACGTCCAGGGGCGGCAGCGGACCCCCACCACACCAGGACTTTACACATAAACTTCATCTTCCCGCTATTGGAGGTAGCAAGAGGTATAAGGTTGGGAGTGAGAGTCCTCAAAGCATTGGAGGTCCTACCCTCCTTTATTGGCAACTAAATCTATCAGAGATAATACAAAAAGGTGTGGGGGGGTCAAGGGGAATATTTAATGACCTGTCTGCTCAAACCCCTATTCACAAGATACAATCCACAATAAAGCAGACCAGGTCCTAGAAAAAGGGGGAGTGTGCCTTAACCGGACTATGATACAGTTGGATGCCCGTGTAGGAAAAGTACTGTTGAAGAAAAAATGCGATTTAAACACATAATGTTGTTAAAAGCACAGAGGCTAGGATGATCCCCATCAGACCACCGTTATGGTGGAAGTTGCGTCATGTGGGAATTCCTGAACAATCCATCGCGCAACCGACCGTGTTGTGCCGGTGCGGGAGTGGATGTCAGTAGTCTAGCTCTCGTGTTTTTCTTAGACTGGTATAAAGAAAGTGCAGTGCTCAAATGATAATAAACATAAAATAGACTACATAGATCCTTATAGTATTAAAGAGGACATCTAGGTGTCTAGGATTAAAAACACGCTGGGTAGTAAGACTACCCTGTAGCGCAATGCAGAACGGTCGACATGTTTCAGCCATGAGGGCGTTGCCCCGGCTTTCTTCAGGACCTTAAAAAAGAATAGCTACTGCAATTACACACAATAAGTTCAGTGAAAAAACAATCAATCTAATTGGAAAGATTCATCAATAAATGTACTTAAAAGTTACATATCTGCCAGGAGCCTTGAGCCTTTAGTCTTGCCCACTGGAGGAAGAAAGATATGGCTTCTTCCCAGCTTTGTGTGGGTGAAGGCCTCACCTCACCCGGCGACCGCTCGGGAGTAGGAGGCCCCGCTCTGTCCGTCGGTGCCCCTGTTGAGCGTCCAAGCAGAAGTGGACCTTTATCTTTCTTCCTCCAGTGGGCAAGACTAAAGGCTCAACCAGGATGCCGCAAGCAGTTCCGGTCCAAGCTCTTAGGTTAGAACTATCGTTAACCAGTTCCTACGCCAGGGGGATTACAAACATAATAAGATGGGCATACAACTTGGTTCATGCCGATCCAGGAACCCTTAGAGCCCTGTTAAAAATAGAGTCACTGGAGCAAGACTCTCCAACGTATATATTTAGTAAAAATCTAAGTAACGTTTTTAAACTAACTTCAGTTTCCTTAGAAATGTTAAAATCTTGGACACCAGCCCAGCTGAAACTTGCCCTGAAGCACTTAAAACCAAGGCTAAGCATGGAACTTGACATTCAACACTGCTCCAGGCTCTCAATGTACAAACAGTACACGGCCACATTAGTTTAAAAAAAAATGCAGCCATATATCTTTTTTAATGTAAGTCATGGAGTAAGGCGAAATATTATTCAAGTACGACTAGGAATACTACCTCTGAAATCACACACCTTTAAGTGGTCATCAAATCAAGGAGGGACCAATCAATGTGACTTATGCAAAGGTGGGGTGCAAGATCTTGAACATGTTCTATTTGAATGCCCAAAAGAGATTGTGGTAGCAGCCAGAAACAGATATATCACTCCGATCAAAACAAAATGTAATATAAATTCGGTCCAAATGTTGATTTCCCTCTTCAAAAGTCCACCCAATGAATTTGTCTGCATTAACATGTATAACTTTTTAAAGTCTTTTTTAAAATTATATTAACATGATCATTTTATTAACAAAAATTGAAAATGTTATTGTTTATACACTTGTTGTTCTCGCAACTTACTTACCGGTTGACTCTGCGATTCTTAGAGGAGTCAAAGCTGCCACTAGACAAAACTACCATCTCTCTCCAGCAGGTACATTAATTGCTAGAGTTATCTTGACACTTTTATTTTTGCTTTGAAAACTGCTGAATAAACAAGGAACTTTGTAGTGCTTTTAAAACTACTGTCTGGGGACCCCCTGGGAATGCGTCACGGACCCTGGGGGTCCACGGACCACAGTTTGGGAATCACTGCCATTGAGCTCCATTGTGAACACATTACATAATGTGGAATACCACATATATCCCCCCTATGACAAACAATAAAACACAGTAAAATTAAATGAAATTGCTACAGCAACTATGGACACATACGCATTGGGTATGAAGAAGATACACTACACAACCTACTTCTCATGACAAACTAGTGTAAGATACTCCCATGAGAAAAAGAAACACTATGAATAATTTCCTGAACAGATACAACTGTACATAAGCAAAACATACATAAATGAACAACACTGGATCAATACATGACTATCATCAAAGCTGTCAGCATATTTACCCTCCTCAGACACATTCAAATGGCCTGGTACTTTGCCACTCTATTTGCAGTTCAAATCCTATGGTCTTCTGTCCTTTAATAAATACTTTTAACACCTTCAACGGAGAAGAGAATTTGGAATGTGATTGGTGTGATGACCAAGACAGATGATGACAGACGCTGGACACTAGGACCCTGTGGGTCACAGGGTGGTGACCAGGTCACCGGACACCACTTCCTGTCGGGGACAGGAAAGGACATTATGCAGCAGGAAGAGGACGAGGACAGACGTGCCCTGACGTACTGACGAGAAGCAGAAATAAAGAATCACATGTACACCTACCCGATCTGTGTCCCGAGTAATTACTGCGTGCTGCGTGCCGTGTACACGACATCTGGCGACGAAGGACGGATCCGGTCCCTGCGTGCAGAAATCCAGAAATCGCGATTTAAAACCAGGAGCCCACCCTGGATCGCGTTGCGGCCAAGAGGAAGAGGGAAGAGTGAAGCGCCGTCCAGATATCAGCAGCGACGTGGGAGCCCACCCCGACCGCCGCAAAAGGAAAGAGCAACAAAGCCGGTAAGCGCTAGCACGAAGAGCGCAAAGTTCAAAGAGCTGAAAGCCAGCGCGAGCTCTCGCGAGAGTCTCGGCGGCCATATTGGGGCCAGGCGTGGGAGCCAATCAAAACGAAGAATAAGCGCGGCGGCCATTTTGAAGTCAGGCAGCGCCCGGATTGGCTAAGAAGTCTCGCGAGAGTCTCGGCGGCCATTTTAAAGTCAGGCGCGAGGGCCAATCAGGAAGCAGGAAAGCTGGGCGGCCATCTTAAAGTCAGGAAAAGATCGAAAACGAAGGAAAAAGCGCCGATTGCAAGGAAAAGAAAAGAAAAAAGCACAGGCAAAGACAAAGAACAGAAGATAAAGGATAAACAAAGAAAGAAAATAAAAGAAAGACTCAAAGAAATCAAAAAACAAGGGGGACAAAAGTGTCACCACAAAAGAAGAATAGTAAAGAAAGAATAAAGGAGATGTCAAGAGAAATAAGTAGAAATAAAAGAGTCTAAAGAAAATGCCAGACACAAAATCGCAGAGTGCACAATTCCGCAGACCAGTGCCTTTCGTTGTATCGGAGCCACAAGTGGGCATCCGGTGGGAAAAGTGGATCATAAAATTTGAACGATACATGAAGGCGACTGACGTGGTAGATGAGAAAAAGTTAGATCTACTCTTAAACTTAGTGGGGGATGAGGTGGAGGATCTCCTCATAACACTACCACCGAGTGAATTAGAAACCTATGACAAATTAAAAAAGTGTCTGACGGCCAAGTTCGACCCGCAAAGAAACGTCGACTTTGAGAGATATTCTTTCCACATGGCATATCAGCAGCCAGAAGAGTCAATGGATGATTTCGCAACGAGACTGAGAAAGCTAGTAGCATATTGCGAATTTGAAAAGTACGACAACGAACAGGCACTTCGCCTCAAACTGATAGAAGGCTGCCGAGACACGGAATTTCGCACAAGACTACTAAAAGAACCGATCACTTTGGAAAAAATTCTTGATCTTGCGAGGGCAGAAGCAAGAGCGATGATACAAGCAAAACAGATGGATCGAAAGGGAGAACAAATACATAGAATGACAGACACCGGCAAGAAAGGGAACTGGAAAGGAGGACACAAGGAACAAGCGGCGAAGAAACAAAGTTCCCAATGCTACAGGTGCGGCCTGGAATTCCCTCACAGAGGACCATGCCCAGCATTTGGCCAAACGTGCAGAAAATGCAACAGAAGCAACCATTTTGCTACTATGTGCCAAGGTGGACAATTCAAAGGTGAACGTGGCAGGCCAGGAAAACCAAGAACAACAACAACAAAACATGTAAGGCACATGGACGCGACGGAAAGGAGCTCGTCGGGGGAATCAGAAGAAGAAGAGGAAGAAATAACAAGAAAAGTAGAACGCCTATATCTCATGACCACGGATGAAGGGCATGAAGAAGAACATATCAGGCTAATAGACAGGAAGTCAATAAAGAAGACGGATTGGGTGACAATTGAAGTAGGGCCACATCAAACAAAATTTGTACTGGACAGCGGAGCCACGTGCAACATCATGTGTGCCACAGAATATGACAAGATGAAGAAGAAGCCGCCGCTACAACCATCAAGTGTAAGAGTATTTACATGGGGTGCACAAAATCCTGTAACCAACATGGGAAAATTCACGGACACCATGACGCACAAAGGCAAAACTGTCGTAGAAGAAATACATGTGTTACGAGGAGACATTCCAGCACCATGTCTACTAAGCAACGTAACAGCAAAAGTAATGGGACTACTGAAAATGATGTATCACATGTCAGAAAAAGAGAGCATACTACAGGAATTCCCGAAGCTAACGGAAGGACTAGGAAAACTTAAAGGAAAACAAATAACATTACACATAAATGAGGCTGTCAGGCCAGTTGCACAGCACCACCGAAGGGTACCAATACATCTACAACCTCAAGTAGAGGAAGAAATAAAGGCGTTACTGGCCCAGGACATCATTGAGCCTGCAGAAGGACCAACGCCATGGGTGTCCCCAATAGTGGCTGTACCAAAGAAAGACACTACGCAGATAAGGATCTGCGTGGACATGAGAATACCGAACACAGCCATCGAAAGAGAAAGGCACCCAGGGCCACATCTGGACGACATGATAAGCTGCCTGACAGGAATGAGAAAATTTTCCAAACTAGACCTGTGCAAGGGATATCATCAATTGGAGCTAGATGAGCAATCCAGATATATAACGACCTTCTCAACGCACCTTGGACTGTTTCGTTACAAAAGGCTGAGTTTTGGAATATCTTCAGCAGCAGAAATATTCCAAGAAACGATCAGGCAGATAATAAGACCGATAACGAACAGTCTAAACTACAGCGATGACATCCTGGTCTTTGGGAAGTCAGATGGGGAGCATGACACGGCACTGAGGGAAATATGCTCACGGCTAGTAGAGGTGGGCCTGACAGTAAACGAGAAGAAATGCGAGCTGGGGAGAGAAGAACTAGTGTTTTTTGGACACATATTCTCACGAAAAGGAATGAGGCCTGACAAGAGTAAGATAGACACGCTCGAAAAAGCGAGTGAACCAAAAGACGTCGCCGACGTGCGGTCGTTTCTTGGCCTTGCCAGCTACTGCGCGAGGTACATAAAAGACTTCGCAACGGTGAGCACACCCTTGAGAGAACTGACAAAACAAGGGCACCCATTCGAATGGACCACAGAGTGCACAAAAGCGTTTGAAGAGATAAGAGCATCAGTGACAGCAGTCGACCACCTAGCATACTTTGACCCGAACCTATGCAAAGAACTAACAGTAGACGCCAGCCCGGTAGGCCTGGGCGCAATACTAGCACAACACAAACCTGGGAAAGACTCACCTCGACAAATAGTAGCATACGGAAGCAAAAGCCTGTCCGATGTTGAGAGAGCCTACTCTCAACCAGAAAAGGAGAGCTTGGCGGTGGTATGGGCATGTGAGCACTACCACATGTTCATATATGGAAAGCCGTTCACAATAGTGACAGACCACCAAGCGCTAGTGACTATCTATGGCAACCCAAAAGCAAAAATACCACGAGAATAGAAAGGTAGAGGATAAGGCTGATGGACTATAACTTCAAGATAATACACAAACCAGGCAAAGATCAAAATCCAGCCGACTACATGTCGCGACACCCGCTCCCGTATCGGAGTAATAGCACCACAATGGCAGAAGAATACCTCAATTTCATCATGAAACAAAACACTCCAGCGTCAATAACAAGTGAAGAACTGGAGCAAGAGACAAAAAGAGATCCGACAATGAAGACAATAGGAACGATAGTGAGGCTACAGAGATGGAGACACATCAATAGCAACACCGTCACAGAAGAAGGAGTTGACAAAGAAGAACTGTTGGCGTTCAAAAAGATAGGCGAAGAATTGTCGGAGACAGAGAACGGAGTCCTGATGAGAGGTTCAAGGATTGTAATACCACTTCGACTACGAAAGAGAACAATTAAGATAGCACATGAGTCGCATAGAGGAATAGTAGCGACAAAGAAGATGCTGAGAGAAAGAGTGTGGTTCCCAGGACTAGACAGCATGGTAGAGGAAGAAGTGTCACAATGTCACACCTGTCAAGTAACTGGATCATCCAGTAAGCCCACACCGCTGAGGATGTCGGAACTGCCATTGGCAGTATGGACTGAACTAGCGGCAGACTTCTATGGGCCACTGGAGACTGGAAAATACCTGCTGGTAGTCATTGACAAATTTTCAAGATTCCCAGTAGTGAGGGAAGTGGCATTGACATCGGCAAACGCCACCTTACCAGTGCTGGACGACATATTTGCTGCCTGGGGTTCACCACAAACACTGAAAACAGACAATGGCCCTCCATTTTCAGGAGAAGAGTTCCGCAGGTTCATGGACTACCTGGGGATCAAACACAGGAAAATAACCCCACTGTGGCCACAAGCCAACGGAATGGCAGAACGATTTATGGGGACCATCAAAAGGGCCATCCAGCGAGCAAAATTGACACAGATCTCCATTGGACAAGCGCTGTGTCAAGTAATACGAGACTATAGGAACACCCCCCACAGCACCACGGGCAAATGCCCAGCAGAACTGGTGTTAGGAAGAACAAGCAAGACGAGGCTACCACAGAGAGAAGCCACAGCAGACACCAACAGACAAGAGATCGCAGAAAGAGACAACAAAGAGAAAAAGAAAATGAAAGAATATGCTGACAAAAAGAGACATGCAGCTGAACACCAACTAAAGGAAGGAGACATAGTAATAGTGAAGCAAACACAGCAAAGAAAATCCGACAGCCCTTTTTCAAAGGAGCCGCTGGTAGTAACTGGAGTAAACGGGTCAATGGTGACCGCAGTCTCAGACCATCGGAAGATAACAAGAAACAGCTCACATTTCAAGGAGCTCAAAATGGAAGAAGGAGAAAGAGCAATAACAACAGCGGAAGTGGAGGAAAGAGAGCAAGGAACAAACGGAGAAGTGACAACACACAAAGAAGAAGGTGGAGGACCAGAGCAGAGCGGAGAACAAAGACCAAGAAGAGAATGCAAAAAGACAAAGAGACTGCTAGAAGAAATGTAGAGACTCTCTCTCTCTCTCTCTCTCTCTCTCTCTCTCTCTCTCTCTCTCTCTCTCTCTCTCTCTCTCTCTCACCGTCTCACAGGAGTTCCACAGTGTGGGGCAAGGACTTGTGCATGGGGAAAGTATTTGTTGTAACAAGGGGGGAGATGTGATGAACAAGACAGATGACGACAGACGCTGGACTCTAGGACCCTATGGGTCACAGGGTGGTGACCAGGTCACCGGACACCACTTCCTGTCGGGGGACAGGAAAGGACATTATGCAGCAGGAAGAGGACGAGGACAGACGTGCCCTGACGTACTGACGAGAAGCAGAAATAAAGAATCACATGTACACCTACCCGATCTGTGTCCCGCGTAATTACTGCGTGCTGCGTGCCGTGTACACGACAATTGGAAACACTCCTTACGAGGATTTCTGATCCTTACCATGTCCCCAACCTGCGCCATGGTTTTTTTCATAGCATTGCAGACATCACATCTTGTTTTTCTTTCAGTCATTTGTCAGAAAATATTTCTAGTTCTATCACTTTTTTCTTCTCTACTTCATGCTCCAGCCCCATAACATCTCCTGTTTTATTATTCAACCACGAGGGACAAATCCGCATGTTGGCCCTCCTCTTCCGAAACAATTCAACAGATGAGATCACTGTCGTGTGCGGTGTTATTCTGTACTTCTTCACTTTCCAAAATAATTCCTTCTTCCAACAAAAATTTCTCACCAAAGCTCTTTGTATGGTTTCTTTCAATACACTGTGAATCTCTCCCATCATGCCACTGGCATCAGGATGGTACAGTGCAGATTTCTTGTGTTTGATTCCCTTGTCCTTAAGAACGTTCTCAGGACACTAACTGTACTCGGTCAGATTACTTTATTCAGCATATACAGAGCCATAAAAAACGCCCAAAAATGAACATCGATAGGATAAAGGACTGATAAAAAATACAAAAGTTCAATTTGTTGAAGAGCAACCCCCCTGCCCCTCCCCCACCATACAAGAAACCCAAGCAAATATGCGAATAAAAACATATGGTCTGGCAGGCAATACTCTAAGAAACATCCTCTTACCCCTCCATAGATTTCCTCGTTATTACAACAGCTTTTGAAAAGGCCCGACCCCTTGCCACACTTCATAAGTATTTAACAGAAGGAGGTGAAACAATGCATCCTTACTCTTCCTAAAATCTAGGGGCCTCATTTATGAGGCTGTGCGTCACTTTTAACGCCGCCGGTGCGTCACTTTTTGTGACGCACCAGTGGCGTAAAAAATGTGCCTTGTTGCGCCATATTTACAAAGTGACGCATCTAGGTAGATGCGTCACTTTGTAAACCCCTGCGCCACATTATACCTGCGCCAGGTATAATGTATGCAAGGGGTGCGTTTTGGTGCAAGAAAGGGCCATAGAAGTAACTCAGTGAAATCTATAGGATTTCACTGCGCCATTTATTGGCCGCTAATGCGTCAAAATCTTACGCCTGCTTCATGGCAGGCATAAGACTGATGCAGGCCCCAACAACATGGGACTTGCCCATGTGAAAGTACACATTGCTGAAGTTGCGTCACTTTTGTGACACACTTCAGCAATGCATCACTTTTGCGACTACAGATACGTCAGAAATACTGACGTATCTGTAACTCCTTGCGACATGATGCGTCATACATTAAATATGACGCATCAGGAATGTCGCCAGGAGTGCGCACTGAGAAGTGACGCATCGCTGCTTTCCCGTAGCGATGAGTCATTTCTCATAAACGAGGCCCTAAATATTTTTAAAGCGGTTTTCAAAAAGCTTTAAAATGTAATCTGAAAAAGTTACAGAAAAACATAAAATGCATCAATCATTGCTCTCAATGATCGTCACAAGGACAAACCGTTCCTGAAGTCGCCACCTGTGTGCCTAACACCAGGAAACACAAAAAGCCACACCACCGCAGTGCCAGCCATATAAAGGGAAATAAGAGACATTTCTCACCGTGACAGTGGTAAGGTGAGATACAAGACATCTTTTTCAAATTTGTGGAAATTAAGGTTCAGTTTAAGTCTTTTCGTTCGTTTCGCTTACAAGTCTCTGGAAGTGACAGTGGTTTAAACTAAAAACAGCACTTTGGTCTTATCCTTATCTGTCCAGTGAGTAAAAGTCAGAATGGACAGATTTAAAACATCACACATTTTGCGTACATAGGCTAACCACAGGAGAGCAAGTCCATTATCTAAATCCATAGTAATTTCCCGGTTTACTTCTGCCTCGCGGTTAGACTAAATGCTAATCCATAATATAAGTAGAGTCAGCTTGGCCAGGTCACTAACACACGAAAGTTTGATTTCCGTGTGCAGGATGAAATTCGAGCTTTAGGGTGGCATGGGCATTATCCGCCTGCAAATATGGGTTTTCACGGACTGTAAAGCATTAGTATTACCAAAGCCCCAGATCCAAGCCTCATAGAGAACAGCAGAGAAACACTGAAAATGTGGAGAATTGTGGGGACGGCTCCCCTTTTATCCCCTAAAAGCAGCTCTACTAAGCTTTAGGTGTGCCTAGCTGATTTTTTTGTGCCACGTCCCTGCACTAGTAAAAGTAACCCCTAAATAGTTCAAATCATGTATACCCCTCAGGGGATTCCCCCTGACCATTATCTTCAGGCCACAGGCTATTACTTACGAATTATTGTAATTTGTAACCAGATTCAGTTTGCCCCTAAAGGTACAAAAGGCTTCTACGAGTAAACAAAGGGCCCCTGTGGTCTGTTCCATTACAATTGCATCTGCTGCGTAGAGCAATGCAGGCACAACAGTGTTCTTGATTTTTGAGATCGCTGGTGACTGTGACCAATGTGGGACACAAGTTGTTAATGTAGACCACAAAGAGCAGTGGTGCCAGGACACAGCCCCGATGCACATCCTCCACCTCCACGAGCAAGCTGGAGTGAGTCTGATAGCTCCCAGGCTTTGCCACACCGAATCCTGGCATCCTGGGTATAGAAAAAGTTAACTAGCTCCACCCCCAGATCCCGCAGCATCAGCCAAAGGTTAGTCCTGTTGACACAGTCAAAAGTGGTTGACAGATCCATAAAGGCCAGTTGTAATGGGCAGCGCTTGGCCATGATGTATTTGCCAGGTATCAGGTTCAGATTAAGGCACTGTTCAACTGTACCCAGAATCTTACGAAACTTAATTGATAGGGGCATAAGATGGTATTGCCATTTGCCCAGGTCTTAAGCCGGTTGAAGATCACCCTGCCCATGATTTTTACTGAGCTATCAATTAAGGAGATGGGACGGTGGCACTTGGGTGAATTACGATCCCTTTTCTTGAAGACCAGCAGGATAGTAGAATAGACCAGGATTCAGGAATCTGCCTGACCAAAGAGTTATTAAAGGTTTTCATTAACAGGGGCCCCCAAAGTTCAATGTTACAGGGAGGCAGTCCAGAAGTTGTATTTCCCTCTATTATGTCATCTGCCACTTACTGCTCTGGCTAGCCTGCAGGATAGTTCTCAGACGGGATCCCGGTCGCTTCAGAGGTGCTTGAATTAATGGCATTTTCCGTCTGAGAGGGATTGATGGGCCTCCCTAGAAAGAGATGACTAGTTACAGGGACAATTGGACATGAGTTCCCATGTTGTTGTGTATCTCGTGGGCAGAAACAGGTTTCTATTAGATGCTCTCATTTCAGAAGCCTCCACATCACCGGTAAGAGTTCAATTTCTGAGCAGTTCCTTGATTTTTCCACAGCAAATGTCCCAACAATTTCTCCTCGCTGTCATGCAATGACATGGGAGCTTCAGAAGAGCCCCTCCTCAGCAGCAGAAGCAGAGGGAGTCAAATTTATGGGGGTAGCTGACTCAGTGAGCGGATCTTGTGTGGTCCAGCTGGCTTGGTCTGGCTGGGTTGACTGTGCTGCCTGGGAAATCTTCAAACTAACTGTACTCTATAGTCCACCAGGAGGATGGAGGAAAAACCCTCACGTTAAAAACTTGCTCAAGAAAACTATCCAATCAATCAATAACAGGCTTTATTTCGGTATTGATACCATATGAGCACATACAAGTAAACATCGTCTTGACAACAGAAGTCACATTTATCAATATAAAATATGTTCAGTTTATAAGATACAACCTAAAAACATAAAATACTTATCAATAAACCATTATAAAATCATGCAAAATTCATAGCAGTCGCATAAATAGATTAGCTCACTCGGCGATGTGTGGAGTGAACTCAGTACTGCAGATTTTGAACAATACATGCAACTGTGCTGCCTTAGATCTCCGGGGGGGGGGGGGGAGAGAGAGGGGAGGCAGTTTTTGTCTAACTCTCCATAATGACATAAAATATAAGGAAAGTAAGAAAACCATCAGTTGACTAGAGTCAGGTTTCATAATTCTCAAGACCACCTTGTGTTCTCTGACACCCAGATTGCGGCACAGAGGTAATTTTCAGGTCTTTCTACTGCTCTGATAGGCTGGACGGAAAAAAATTACATGCTCAAGCATTTCTTTGGGAATGCTACAAGACATTGGTATTCCTCCCCCCTGGTGTTGCGTGCCTGTTAGACCCGTCTACTTCTGAGAGTCCCCTCACCAGTATGATTTCTTTTGTTCCCCTGTACCTCCCAAAATTTGTCACTTTTCTTTGTCTACCAGTTCCTTTTGTGTGCTGTTTCATGGGGCTGGATGTTCCTTGACGCCCAGTTGTTCACAAGGTTTTTGGCACCTATTTACAAGGCACCTGACAAAACCTGTGACATTATAGACTGGGATTGGCAACCTGTATGAATGGCCTCAAAATGGCGGCCAACCTTTTTCCTCATGTGAGTGACTTCCCTTGGAGCCTCCATGAACCTTGACCTTTCAAGGTTTTGGCGCCCTTTTACTTGGCGCGCATTCCTGACAGGAATTTCTTTATTTTCCTCAGGTACACAAAATGGCTGCTCTAGAACCCCAGTATAGTGGCTGTTAGGGTCCCAAATACCTCTCAGAAGTGCCATGTCATTGGCCTAGCCCAAATAAGGTTCTAGAACCTACTGGCACGAGCCAGAACCTCGGGGCACTGGCTACATAAGATCCAGTCCCTGGCGGCCATTTTAGATGACCAGAAGACTACATAGGATAATGATGTTCCAGATCTAGGTGAAGAAGGAGATTCCAGACTTGACACCAGATTGGCACCTGCCCTGTTGACCCCTGAGGGGGCTGGTAGCGTGGGCAGTAGAGCAAGCAAGGGTCACTGGCGTGGATCCTGACTGGCGTTCCAGTCAGCTGTGTGTGCGGTGACCTCGCGCCTACAGCACCTGCCCAGCGAGTGCCTCGTCACCCCCAAGAGACTGTGGCCGTGTTCGTGTGCCTTCCCCGCCCCCCCGGTGGTGAATTACGACAGACTTGGGTCGTGAGGCGAGAGCAAGTTCGCCGCGACGGCGAGCGTCTTCTGTGCCCCTTTGTGACAGGCGCCTCCAGCGAGGAGCTCGGACGTCTCCGAGCTCCAACGGCGTAGAGTGCTTCCTAAGCAGACTGAGATGAGGTGGTGCGCCGGGGTGGGGAAAGGCCGGCCTTCGTTGGGCGGGACTACTGTCTCTGCCCCTCCCCAGTGAATCGGCGGCTGTAGCTGTGGGCGGAAGTCGGAGGGAGGTCCGTGGAGCCCCTGAGAACCCGTCGCTGGCGAGAGAAGTGCTGAGCCCGACTGAATCGCTTTTCAATTGCAGCCGATGTGAGGTGGGCCCGTTTCTTCAGATGGGAAGCGGTTATCTAAAGGAACTGTGAACCGGCATTTATTTGACTGAGCGCGAAGATTGTGTGACCTCTTCGGCAGCCCCGTTCGTCAGTCTAAAGACTTTGAACTGGTGTCGCCTGAGCGCTAGCAGTGGTGAAGCCCCTAGGCGCGCTTAACCCCACCGGCAAACAGAGATCTCAACCCGGTGGCAGCCGAGTGTAAATGAAGTGTTCACTGTCTTTCCTTGCCTTTTGGATACACGCGCATAACCCCCGTTTGATTCTTAAAAGAGTCCCAACACTCCTTTTGTGCCCAGAGAAGCCTGTGTACATTATTGGTGAAATCATCATAAACTGTAAGAGTTATCTTTCCAACCTGAAACGTATTTGCAAATGTAGTGTTCCTGAAGTATTTAATTGGTGGCAGCGATGCCAGAATGAACTTGTGGATGTTTATTTAACTGAACCAGTATTTATTCTGCTAAACAGAAAGTGATATTTATTCTATTTATTGAAGATATTTATTCCAGATATTTATTCTATTCATTGATGATATGAAATCCTGAGCGTAGTTATTGTATTCATTCCAAAATCGAAACCTAGCAAATTGTGGCCAAAAGAAATGTAAATGTACTTTCCTAATTGATCCCCATTCACAACAGAGAATTTTTACATAAAGGAATCGTATTTTTCTACAACAGTGGTGTAGTGTCCTTCTTTTTAGTGGTTGTACAAGGAGATATTATTGGGTCAAAGCTGGCTTAACACGATAGCCTTCATTTGCCTTGACACTTGAGCCAAGCTACCCCCTTTGTGCTGGGCTTGCCCATCGCAGGTCCAACATAAAATTGGTGCTCAGCGGGTGGGATAACGAGCCGTGCTTGTTTTGGACCCCATAATAATTCAGTGTGCGCCACAGGTACACACTCAGAGTTTTCTCCCAGCGGCCCTCCAATTCAATATTTAGCTTTTTCCAAATTCTCTTCTGGAGGTGGGTGGAGGTGACCCTCAGAGTTCCTATCCTTGTAACCTACTTCGAGGTGGTTGTCCACATTTTTCACTGACAAGATGGAATTCGATATGTCAGAGCTGGAGACCTATACTGTGGTGCAGCTCAAGGAGTTCTGTCAGGAAAGGGGAGTGTTCGTTAGGCGAGGGGCCAAAAAAGAGGAGCTCCGTATTAGTCTGCGAGCCTGGGTGGAAGCGCATCTGGAGGGAACGGTAGAGGAGGAGGAGTCAGACAGGGGTACTGTCGTTGAGAGGACTGCGGAATGTCCCCTGGGGGTGGGTGAGATGATAATCAGCCCCAAGGTAGCCTCACGGGAGGGCAGCAGAGCATCAACAGGAGGGTTGTCAGAGACCGAGTTAGCTGACAGAAGAGAGGAAAGACAATTGAGGTGGGAGTTAGCCAAGCTGGAGATGGAAGGGAAGAGGATGGAACACGGGCTCAAGCTATGAGAGCTCGACCTCAGGGCCCATAACATCACTCCGGAGGGTGTCGAGTCTAAGGAATTTGCCAGGGAGTTCAGGCCTCACTTACCCAAGGACGTGGTCGCCAGTTATACCGCTGGAGATGACATAGCTAAGTGGCTGGCAGCCTATGAGGTCTCCTTAAGAGCCCATGGGATCCATCAGAAGCATTGGGGTGGTGGATTGTATCGCTACATGTCTCCCACAGGTAGGGTTGCCCTATTGGCCCTGGACCGGGAGGATCAGGTAGACTACCCCGCCATGAAGGTGGCGCTCATCAGGAAGTTTGGGTTGACCCCAGAGAAATACCGGCAGAGGTTTAGGGGCAGCCACAAACTGAGCTCACAGAAGTGGGTTGACTTCCTGGATTACGCCAAGAAAGCCCTGGATGGGTGGGTCCAAGGTAGTGAGGTGGAAGACATTCGAGGGTTGTACAATCTCATACTCAAGGAACATCTACTCGAGAAATGTCTTCCCGAGCTGAGGCAGCACCTGGTAGACAGCAAACTTACTTGCCCCCGTAAGCTTGCTGAGGAGGCGGACATTTGGGTAAGTACCCGAGTGTCCACGAAGGGGACGGGAGGAGATTCTCAGAAGTCCGGACAGGGCGCTCCCCAGAAGAAAGAGGGGGGAGATAATAAGAAACAGGAGTTCTCCAAAGGCCCCCAAAATAACTTTAAGGGGAAAAGTTTCTTCTCCAATTCTCAGGCTAGCCCGCAAAAGAACCCTAATCCTGGCCAGAGTCAGCAGCCAAGGGTTGTCCATTGCTTTGAGTGCGGTGGTGTTGGACATTATAAGGGAGACGCGAAAATGCCCAAAGAGACCACCCCCTACCACTGGAGGAAAGGCCCCGGGAGTTGCTAGTGTAGCGCTCAGGGAGGTGATGCCCTTAGTTAAGGGGAGGGAGTGGGCGGGTGTCACCTTAGTGTCCTTGGGTGATCGGGAGATGATTCCAAAGATCCAAGTGCCCCCAAATACTACCAAGTATGGGCAATGGTTCACCATCAATGGCCATAGAGGGGAAGCTCTGAGAGATACAGGAGCCAGTATGACTATAGTCAGGAGTCATCTGGTGTCCTCAGAGCAGGTGATTCCAGGCGTACTTCATCCAGCCGCGATGGCTGACGGCAGAATGTGCCACTATCCCGTGGCTGAGGTTCCCTTTGAGTGGGGAGGGGTTGCAGGTTCACTTCGAGTTGCCGTAGGCCCCGCCGTGCCAGTCGATTGTCTACTGGGCAATGATATGGAGCACAATGCTTGGAAGGAGGTGGAATACCGGACTCATTCTGAAATGCTGGGTACACCTGATTGGGCCTGTGTGAGTACCAGGTCGGCGGCTGCTCGGGAGGAGAAGTCGCATGGGTTGGAGCCTGGAACAATGGCCCACCCAGCTGCCGATGAGGGAGCATCTCGAGGACAGGAGGAGCCTGCCTCGATGTCCGTGCCCCGTGAGACAGATCGGCCATCGGAGGAGATGGACCCGGAGTCCGCGGAGGAGGACATGGTTCTGTTGGAGGATCTGCCTATCCCCGCTGTGTGGCGAGTGGAGGGGGGACCATCCAGGGAGGAACTGAGCAAGGGACAGAGGGAATGTCCCACCCTCGAGGGTCTGAGGCAACAGGCTGACGCCCAGGCAGCAGGTAACGAGTCTGGGAACTATCGTGTTTACTGGGAGGATGGTCTCCTCTACAGTGAGCCCAGGGCGCCAGTGCACGGACTGTCACGGGCCCTGGTAGTCCCACAGTGTTACCGAGCCTTCCTATTTGAGGTGGCTCACGAGATACCCTTCGCAGGACACCTGGGACAGGACAAGACCTTTGCACGGCTTGTCCCCCACTTTTATTGGCCTCGAATGAGGGTGGCGTCTGACACATACTGACGGTCGTGTGTGTCATGCCAAGCCAGTGGGAAGACAGGGATGAAGCTGAAGGCTCCCCTGGAACCACTTCCCGTCGTTGGCACCCCCTTTGAAAGGGTGGGCATCGACATTGCTGGGCCCCTAGATCCACCGACATCATCCGGTCACAGGTTTATCCTGGCACTGGTGGATCATGCCACAAGGTATCTGGAGGCCATACCTCTGAGAACCATTACTGCACCGGTAGTGGCGAAGGCCCTGATGGGGATCTTTACCCGAGTGGAATTCCCCAAAGAAGTTGTGTCTGACAGGGGGACCAACTTCATGTCAGCGTACATGCGGGCAATGTGGAAGGAGTGTGGAGAGACCTACCGGTTCACCACTCCTTATCACCCACAGGCCAATGGCTTTGTGGAAAGGTTCAACAAAACCTTGAAGGGTATGATCAGAAGTCTACCCGAAAACCTGCGGAGGAAATGGGACGTCCTCCTACCCTGTTTGCTCTTTTCTTACAGGGAAGTGCCGCAGAAGGGAGTGGGCTTTAGCCCCTTTGAGCTTTTGTACGGGCACCCTGTACGTGGACCTCTAGGCCTGGTGAGGGACTCCTGGGAAAAGTCTCCTCGGAAAGTTCCCCGGGACGTGGTGAGTTACATGCTGGCCTGCCGGAGCCAAATGGCTAAGTTGTGGAAGCAAGCTTCTGACAACTTGGAAGCCAGCCAGTCTGTGATGAAAGCGTATTATGACCACAATGCTCACCCGGTGGAGCTGGAGCCTGGTCAGAAGGTGTGGGTGATGGAGCCTGGAGAGCTGAGTGCCCTCCAGGACCGTTGGACAGGCCCCTATAAGGTGTTGGAGAAGATGGGCAAGGCTACCTACTTGGTGGACGTGAAGACTCCTCGGCACCCACATCGGGTGTTACATGCCAACCGCCTCAAGCCCCACTACGAGAGGCCCGAAGTCATGTTGGTTATGGTGACTGACGGATCAGAGGAAGAGGACACAGAGCCTCTCCCTGACTTTTTTGCGTCTCAAGAAAAGGATGGGTCAGTGGAGGGAGTGAAACTCTCGCCATCCCTGACTCCTGAGCAGCAGGAGGAATGTTGCCAGGTCTTGGGGTCATTTGCTCCACTGTTCTCCCTTGTCCCGGGTAAGACCCACCTGTGTACCCATGATGTGGACACAGGAGACAGCCCACCTGTGAAGTCCAAGTCTTACCGGCTGTCTGACAAGGTGAAGGCCAGCATTCGAAGTGAAGTAGCTAAGATGCTGGAGCTAGGAGTCATCGAACCTTCAAGTAACCCTTGGTCTAGCCCGGTGGTCTTGGTGCCCAAAGCTGCTCCACCTGGCGCCACACCAGAATTGCGATTCTGTGTGGATTACCGAGGAGTAAATTCGGTAACCAAAACGGATGCTCATCCGATCCCTCGGGCGGATGAACTGATTGACCGGTTGGGAGCTGCCCAATATCTCAGTACCATTGACCTCACTGCCGGGTACTGGCAGATTCCCATGACTGATGGAGCCAAGGAAAGGTCAGCCTTCTCCACACCTGATGGACACTACCAGTTCTGCGTCATGCCCTTCGGGCTCAAGAACGCTCCTGCCACTTTTCAGCGGTTGGGGAACACGATCCTCACCAGGATGGAGTCCTTCTCTGCTGCCTACTTGGATGACATAGCTGTCTTCAGTAGCAGTTCGTAGGATCACTTGCAGCACTTGCAAGCCGTTCTCCAAACCCTGGGAAGGGCTGGCTTGACGATCAAGGCCAGCAAATGTCAGATTGGACAGGGGTCGGTAGTGTACTTAGGTCACTTGGTAGGCAGGGGAAAGGTGCAGCCCCTTCAGGCGAAGATTGAGGCAATCATGGCCTGGAAACCCCCCAAGACCCAGACTGAGGTCAGAGCCTTCCTGGGCCTCACAGGTTACTACAGACGGTTCGTGAAGGGGTATGGCACTATCATGGCACCCCTTACTGAACTCACGGCCAAGAAGCAACCCAGGAGAGTCATCTGGACGGAGGCTTGTCAGCGAGCCTTCGACACTCTGAAACAAGCATTGTGTAACGCTCCCATCTTGTAGGCTCCAGACTTCACGAAGGAATTCATTGTCCAGACAGATGCATCCGACATTGGCATTGGGGCGGTGTTATCGCAACTCAATGAAGAGGGTCTGGATCAACCCTTGGTCTTTCTGTCACGGAGACTGCTTCCCCGGGAACAGAGGTGGAGTACCATTGAACGGGAAGCCTTTGCGGCGGTCTGGGCACTGAAGAAGCTGCGACCATACTTGTTTGGTTCACACTTCCTTGTTCAGACAGACCACCGACCCCTTTGCTGGCTAATGCAGATGAAGGGGGAAAACCCCAAACTGTTGAGGTGGTCTATCTCCCTACAGGGAATGGACTTTCGGGTGGAACACCGACCCGGAGTTGACCACGCCAATGCAGACGGTCTCTCCAGGTATTTCCGCCTTAGTGTTGAGAACTCCCAAGGGGTTGGGTAGCTCTCCCCACTTTCAGCTGGGGGGGACGCGTGTTAGACCCGTCTACTTCTGAGAGTCCCCTCACCACTATGATTTCTTTTGTTCCCCTGTACCTCCCAAAATCTGTCGCTTTTCTTTGTCTACCAGGACCTTTTGTGTGCTGTTTCATGGGGCTGGATGTTCCTTGACGCCCAGTTGTTCACAAGGTTTTTGGCACCTATTTACAAGGCACCTGACGAAACCTGTGACATTATAGACTGGGATTGGCAACCTGTATGAATGGCCTCAAAATGGTGACCAACCTGTTCGTGTGCCTTCCCCGCCCCCCCGGTGGTGAATTACGACAGACTCGGGTCGCGAGGCGAGAGCAAGTTCGCCGTGACCGCGAGCGTCTTCTGTGCCCCTTTGTGACAGGCGCCTCCAGCGAGGAGCTCGGACGTCTCCGAGCTCCACCGGCGTAGAGTGCTTCCTGCGCAGACTAAGGTGAGGTGGTGCGCTGGGGCGGGGAAAGGCCGGCCTTCGTTGGGCGGGACTACTGTCTCTGCTGCTCCCCAGTGAATCAGCGGCTGTAGCTGTGGGCGTGAACCATTCCTGTTTGAGGAAGTCGGAGGGAGGTCCGTGGAGCCCCTGAGAACCCGTCGCTGGCGAGAGAAGTGCTGAGCCCGACTGAATCGCTTTTCGATTGCAGCCGATGTGAGGTGAGCCCGTTTCTTCAGGTGGGAAGCGGTGATATAAAGGAACTGCGAACCGGCATTTATTTGACTGAGCGCGAAGATTGTGTGACCTCTTCGGCAGCCCCGTTCGTCAGTCTAAAGACTTTGAACTGGTGCCGCCAGAGCGCCGCCTGAGCGCTAGCAGTGGTGAAGCCCCTAGGCGCGCTTAGACCCCACCGGCAAACAGAGATCTCAACCCGGTGGCAGCCGAGTGTAAATGAAGTGTTCACTGTCTTTCCTTGCCTTTTAGATACACGCACATAACCCCAGTGTGATTCTTAAAAGAGTCCCAACACTCCTTTTGTGCCCAGAGAAGCCTGTGTACATTATTGGTGAAATCGTCATAAACTGTAAGAGTTATCTTTCCAACCTGAAACGTATTTGCAAATGTAGTGTTCCTGAAGTATTTAATTGGTGGCAGCGATGCCAGACTGAACCTGTGGATTTATATTTAACTGAACCAGTATTTATTCTGCTAAACAGAAAGTGATATTTATTCTATTTATTGAAGATATTTATTCCCGATATTTATTCTATTTATTGATGATATGAAATCCTGAGCGTAGTTATTGTATTCATTCCAAAATCGAAACCCAGCAAATTGTGGCCAAAAGAAATGTAAATGTACTTCCTAATTGATCCCCATTCACAACAGAGAATTTTTACATAAAGGAATCGTATTTTTCTACAGCAGTGGTCTGGTGTCCTTCTTTTTAGTGGTTGTACAAGGAGTTATTATTGGGTCAAAGCCTGCTTAACACGATAGCCTTCACTTGCCTTGACACTTGAGCCAAGCTACCCCCTTTGTGCTGGGCTTGCCCATCGCAGGTCCAACAGTGCCCATTTGAAAGTAAAAGAATGGATGGGCAATATCCCTTAGCGGAACTGCAAGAACAGACATCTGGCTGATGCCGGCTCGATCTCATCCAGAAATTGCTCTCTAAGAAAGGAGTCTTTTACCACAGTAAAAGCATCAATTAGAGAGCCAGGCTTTATCTGGGAATATACTGTTTCATCTTTGTTTTGCCAGTAGTTGGACTTAATATTAGAAATTACTCTAGCCTTCTCTGGGTTGCTCCAGAGACTCTCGCACCCAATCTTTGCATGATTCGCTTTCACATATCTCATTCTCAGCCATTGTATGTTATGTGAACCAGAGATGAACAGTATTCTTTCTAAACGCTGGTGGTAAGTGCACAATTAAGGGATGGCCCAGATTCTTTTCTGTTACATTTGGGGGTCTCTAGCTGGCACAGGTAGGTACTTGTGACAAATAGGGACCCTTGCCTCTAGACAGGATAAGAGGATTACACTCCTAAAATAACCCTTGCTCAACCCCTTGGTAGGTTGGCACGAGCAGACACGCTTATCTCAGAGGCAGTGTGTAGAGCATTTGTGACCACATACAGTAACTCAGTGACAACACTACAAATGGACACCACACAGGATTTATATAATAAATAAGTATACCTTATATAGAGTTACCACAAGACCAATAAACAACAAAAATCCACAATACTGTACTTCTAGATGGTAGTTTTAGCTTAGTTAAGTTCAGTTCTTAAGATGCAACACTTTGCGTCAATGTACCTTACGATGTGTTGTACTTTCACAACAAGCAATGTCGCAGCGATGGAAATGCAACAAAGTTCTGGTGCAAAGAAATAAAGACGACGCTCTCTCCTTGATGCAACACGCTTACCGGTGATGCGACTGCGTCTGCGGCAACGTCGATCCTCTTCTCCGGCGATGCGAGATACTTCACAAGATGCGAGCCGTGACTGGCCCTGCGACAAGCTTCCCAGCAATGCCGCGGCATCTGCTGTTGCGTCTATCCTCTCCACTAGCGATGCGAGTTGCTCTTACAATGATGCGAGCCACGACAGGCCCTGCGACACTCTTTCCGGTGATGCAGCTGCGTCTGCGGCGACGTTGATCTTCTTCTCCGGTGATGAGCCGCGACAGGCCCTGTGACTCGCTTCTCAGAAATGCAGCGGCGTCTGATGCGACGTCGATCCATGTCTCCTGCAACACGCTTCCCGGCGATGCGTCAGCGTCTGCTGCAACGTCGATTTTCTTCTCCGGTGATGCGGGGTGCTTCGTGCTTGAAGCGGCAGGGCAGTTTCTGTGACACACTTCTCAATCTTGAGTCGCGCTTCCAGCTTCTTGCGACACGCAAATCCCCCACAAAGTCCAGCACAGCTGCAGGCACTTCAGGAAGACTTTTGGGGAGCTAGTGGGTGAAGTCTGTTGTTCCTGAGACTTCAGCAGGAGGCAAGCTCTTTTCCAAGCCCTTGGAGATCCTTCACAAGCAAAGTACCCTCAGTTCCTTTCTCCTTCCTTTGGGAGTAAGGCAACCACTGCAGGCAAATCCCCCAAGCAGCACTTCAGCTCAGGAATAGTCTCTCCTCAGTTTCTTCAGGTTCCTCCCCTCAATAAAGGTTTCTTCTTGTAGTCCAAAAGTGATCTCATTCATGGGATCAGGGTTCTAATATTTATACCCCGAAATCCTTTGTTCTCTGAGGGGAGAGGGGCCTTTGCCCAGTTCAAACCAGTTCTGAAGAACTCTGTTTACCAAACTTCTCCTTTCCTTTAACAGTGCAGGGCAGAAACATCAGACGCCCCACAGGAGGTGGAGCCAGCATTGTGGAAGGCAAGTAGAGCCCTGAAGCACTTTGATGACAGGACTCCTTCTCTTCTTTCAGTATGCAGGGCAGAAACATCATTCGCTCCACAGGAGGCATTTTAGAGAGAAGAACCAGCCCTATTCAGGTCCCAGGTGCAACTCCTCCCTCCCATCTAGATGCAGATCTCTCTATTCACCACTGGGCTGCCCCAGCCTGTCTCCTGGAATCCCCCACCCCTTTCACTCACAAAACCAGACAAAGTAATACACAACCTCGCAGAGGCAGGCTTGAAAGGTTTGGCAAGAAAATACCTACTTTCTAAAAGTGGTATTTTCAAACACAGAATATTAAAACCAACTTTACTAAAAGATGTATTTTATTATTCTAAGTTCAGGAATACTAAACTCGAATTTCTGCCATGTTCTCTGAGTCAGTTAGGATTATAAAATGTAATAATTCTAACAGCCCATTCTGGCCTATAGAGAACAGTTAGCCTTGCAATAGTGAATAACGAAAATGGCTGTAATTTACTATTAGGACATGCCACACACACCAGGGCATGTCCTACCTTATACTTACAATGCACCCTGCCCTTGGGCCTACCATAGGGGTGTCTGATATGAAGAAAATGAAAGGTTTAGGGACTGGCAAGTGGGTGTACTTGCCCAGTCAGCATGACAGTACCAGACTGCACGCACGCTCTGCAATGGCAGACCTTAGACACATTTTACAAGGCTGCTTTTGTGGGTGGTACAACCAGTGCTGCAAGCCCACCAGCAGCATTTGGATTTACACGCCCTGGGCACACTCAGTGCACTGTACTAGGGTCTGACAAGTAAGCCAAATAGCCAAACATGAAACCACTGATTAATACATTAATTTACAATAGGGAGCACTTGCACTGTGGCACCGGATAGCAGTGGCACAGTGCCCAAAGCATCTAACACCAGCAAAAATACATGAGGCGACAGCAAATATGGAAGGGAGACCCATGCCAATGGTGCCAGGTCTAACATTTTCCAATAGAGAATGGGTCTTAATCCGATCTTCTCAGTAATGGGTCTGCACCCAAGGTCCAGTCTAAGTGGGAGTAGGGGAGTGCTGATAGGCAACCCTGCCAGATGGCTCATAAATTGTTTTTCTGCTATTAGTAGTGAATTTTCATTGCTATGTCGCCATAAATCTGTGCCATATCAAACTGAGCCTACGGCCTGATGATTGTAGATCTGAATGTGCTGTGAAATAGGACACAACTGTGAACCTTGGGACATTTTTACAATACCCCCAGGTACTTGTCCTAGTTTGAGTCTGTGCTGGGTTATATGGGTGTGCCAGTATAGCTGTTCTGTAAGTGTGATTTCCAAATAGCCAAAAGTACGTACATGTTATTAGTGAAGGATTGAGTCTAGTTGAATGACAGGGGTTCAGAACCATAAAGTTGGATTTCCCTACATTAATCTCCAAACCCCCTTGCCTGCAGAAACATTTGAAACCGTCCAGTAGTCTCTGGAGGCCATCAGAGATTTTAAGAGAAGTAGGGTGTTATCAGCAAACATGAAAGCAGGGACCATCATATTGATCAAGTTCAGGGCATCGTGGCATTGCTCCAGAAATTAATCTAGACCATTAATAATGTATAACGTGAACTGGGTGTGTGGAAGAACACAACCCTGCCTAACACCTCTATTGACAGGAATTGGATAGAATAATTTGGCCATTGAGCTTCATCTGACCTGCACAAAATTGTTTTTGTGGAGTCTGATCATAACATCCAGTAGGTACTTGGGGACCCCATTTCAGAAAGCACCTGCTAGAGAGAAGATCTTGTACCAGATTGAATGTGGATTGCAAGTCTATAATGACAGCATAGGGACGTTCGCTAGCTAGAGTAACCTTTTTCCAAAACACTAACTGGAACATTTAAACAATAGTGATTATGTGTTCTGGGAAGCCCGCTTGCAAAGGAGTGAGGTAGTCCACTGCGGGAGTCGGTCTAGAATTATCCTGCCAAACAATTTTTGGTAGCTTATGGGTGTGGAGTTTGTTGGTAAGTCTTGGAAACCCTTTTTAGGTCGAGCATTTGTGACCTCTTGTACATACTTTGGTATTTATTTATATGTGTATGTACTTTGTGGGCTCTGAAGATCAACCCTAGGACTTGCGCTTAGGAACTTTTTTCCTGTTCTATTGTCTCTACTTAACTGTTTAGCTAGAAAACAGTGTTAAAAAAGCGGTATCCTTTGGACAGGATTATATTAGCTACACAACATTCACTCCATACGTCACATACACACCTGATATTTCACCTCTTTTATCATTTATCTGTATTCAAGAAGATTGAACCATATATAGACAACAGATAGCCATACCACATAATCAATTAAACATTTTTTATCAAAAGATTTACTGTTATTAAAAAAGAATGGGAGAGACACAGTTGTAATTCATACCATAGCTAATGTTCATGGTTACTCGCATAGTTCATGAACAAATCTAATCACAATATATATTGGATACTCTGATGAATTTGATTTACCGATCCCGCGCAGGAGTGTGCCTCTTTCTAAACTCTAATTGCTAAAGGGATTTTCCGAGGGACATAACTGGGAGACATTTTAGTAACAATCTTGCCATCACAGGTCTAATTGCAAAGGAGCCCGGAGACTATCTGTGAAGTGTGACCCTCATTACAGAAAGAATAATATCGATCTTGACTGGATCACAGTATGCTCATTGACTACAGTTAAGAGCATTGACGCAATCAAAGGAACAAGACAGAAAGATACGAAGAGCATTCTGCAGTAACTATAGGAGGCTTTACCCCTAAATGTCAAAAGTGACATTCCAAACCATTAATAGGTTTTTAATAGACTATGTGCAATGTTTTAATAATTTGAGAGTCAATATTATGGTCTTGAAAAAGATGGAGACATAAGATAACCCATCGAAACGCGTAGACGCCTAGTGTTCTACACAATCTGTGAACAAAGGCGTTGGATAAAGAGTAAATTGTGAAGCTTCAAGTTCCACGCCTTGGATATTGTCATATCACGGATGTGTATTTGTTAATGACATATTGTGTTTGTCTATGTTAGTGATTCTCCTTTTTAACTGTTATCGTTTTTAATGTTATTTGGAATTATATTGTGATTAGATTTGTTAATGAACTATGTGAGTAACCACGAACATTAGCTATGGTATGAATTACAACTGTGTCTCTCCCCCCTTCTTTTTTAATAACAATAAATCTTTTGATAACATTTTTTTAATTGATTATGTGGTCTGGCTATATGTTGGCTATATATGGCTCAATCTTCTTGAATACAGATAAATGATAAAAGAGGTGAAATATCAGGTTTGTATGTGAAGTATGGAGTGAATGTTGTGTAGCTAATAGCATCCGGCCCAAAGGATACCGCTTTTAGAACACTGTATAGTGCCCTATTCCTTTGGCTTCAAGGGGCTCCTCTTTACTTCTTACAGTTGATAAAAACGACCAGCAGAGGTCAGTAAAATACCAGAATTGCTTTCTGCTCAGGGACTTTCCTTTTTTAAAAAAAATTCTGGCAACTGCCTCTATTTAACTTTCTTGATAGAAAACGACCAGCAGAGGTCAGTAAAATACCAGAATCACTTTAGCATTCTCTAGATTCCAGTCTATAGAAATTGTCTTCCACGAGCACCGGTAGACAATAAAACATTTTGTTTAAATCTTGTATTTTCAGTTATGTGACCACCGAAGGCCCTGCTTTGATATTAAAAACAGAGCTATGGACTATACCATTTCCAGCTAAAATGCTATATTTCTCTCCATGTGTTCCCATACATGGCTTGTCACGCCATTTAGTGTTTACTTTCCCTCCATGGTAAAGAACAGTAGATGTTTCAGAACCCAGGCTAATGTGCTGCATAGCTAAATACATATAAGGTCCCAAAGGCGAGACCGATTGCATTGCAAATGCTTGTTAAAGATGGAGATGATTTCAGCCCCTGCCCAAGTTGGAGGAATGGGGACCCCTCTCAGTATGACATTGAAGATCACAAAATAGTAAGAATTCCAGATGTCAACTTAGCCCAAACACAATTCTCCAGGGATGTTATCTAGCCAGGTGGCTTTGCCAGGGATGATATCTAGCCATGGGGCTATGCCAGGGATGATTCTCTTTATGGCCATGCTAACTTCGAGAGGTGTTATACCCGAGGCCTCATTTAAAACACTGAAATTGTAAGTCCAAGCAACATCATTGTGGATTTTGGGGTGCTGGGCTGTTCTGCCTACACATGGTGGCTAACCAGCTATTAGTCCTACCTGATCTTTGGAGTGATCCTCTGGATCTCTGGGCAGAGAGTATAAATTAGATAAATGAGCAACGCAGTCTCTTTCTTGGATGCTGTTCTCAATTGGGCAAAAGTCATCTTCATTTCTGGTAGACACTATGGGGGTCATTAGGATGGCAGGCGGACTTAGTCTGCCCGCCATCCTATCGGTGATTGGGACCGCCCGCCAAAAGGGAGGGGGTCCCGTGGGGGGCATTAGCATGCGTCCGCCACTGTGGCGGGTGCATCCTGCATTTTTAGCATTGTGGCGGGCGGCCGCCACAATGCTAAAAATGCACGTATGCATTTGCATTCATAAAGCGGCAGGCACCGAGAGGTGCCTGCCGCTTTGTTTATGCAAATGCACGGGGGTACCACAGGTACCCCTCGTGTGCACCCCCACCTCTCCTTCACTCTGGGGGCCCACAGGGGGCCCCCTAAGTGAAGACTGCATGCCTCTCCGTGGCAGCATTGCCACCACAGAAAGGCATCTAAAGAAGGCCATGTTAATATGGATGGCGGTGTCTGATAGACACCGACACCATATTAATCCTTTTCCGCCCCGGTTGCAAGGTGAAAGGGGCAAAAAAGCGGCGGACGGTCTTTCTGTCCGCCGCGGTCCCCCCGCCAACCTAATATGGCGGGGGTCATTTAGCTGAGGATGGCGGGCAGATTGCCTCCACCAGGCCGGCTGTGGCTACCGTCAGCCTGGCGGGGGCAATCCGCCCGCCATCCTAATTGGCCCCTATGTTCCAGAAGGATCAGCGGTCCCTCCTCATGGCAGAAGCTAGCAAACCCTCCCATTTCTCTCGCTCTCAGATTCTTTTTGCCTCTATGATCAGTTTTCTATAGCCCCTCCAGGGGTGAATGACCTTCACCCCACATCCGTAACACCGCATGCTGTCAGAAAGTGGTCGGAACAGCGACCACATTGTTACAACGCATACCATTACCCCGCAAGTCGGTACAACGACTTGTGGAAGAGGGAGTAGGTGTTGGATTTTAAATCCAACTCCTTCCCTACAGTCTGCACAGACTGGAGTTGGAATAGTAAATTTTACTCTTCCAACATCCAGCCCCCCCTCCGCAAGTCGTTGTAACGAGTTGCGGGGTAATGGTATGCGTTGTCACAACGCAGTTGTTGTTATGACCGCGTTGTGACAGCATGCGGGGTAATAGTATGCGGGGTGAAGAGGTATATTCTCCTCCTGGTGTCTTGGATCTGCAATATGTTGAGCTTTTTCATTGCATTGGCAAGGTCTATCCTAGCACTTCTAGATTGTTTTTGTACCATGAGGGATGTGTCATCCTTTTAACTACCCGCCTATTCTCTGTATAAAAGAGATTCATTAGTTTATGGAACAACTGGTTGTGTACTGTACATGCCCCTTCCAGAGACTCCGGTAAATCCCGTCTCAGGTCATTCAATGTTATACCCTTCATTCCGTTTGCTACATGCCTATAGATCTCCTCAACAGATGTCTTGGAGTGCTTCATGGCTCTCTATTTGACTCTAAACGTGTTACTGGTCATTCTAAGCCTTCTGTCATATGTTTCTCTGCAGCATTTAGAGTTGATATGGAATGATAACCCAATAACTAGGACAAGAGCATTGTAGTCACTATTGTATCCTGGTGTTATAGTCATGTCAGTAAAGCAAGGCCATAACCAAACATCCAGCAATATATAGTCAGAGAGACTTGTGTTGTGAATATGGCTGAATGTGTGACTGCTGCCTTTGTCAGAAGGCGCTCTGCCATTGCATGCTTGCAGGTCCTAGATAAGGGTAAGTGCATTTATATGCACTGCCAATGGTGACCATTTCTTAATGGGAGGAACTTCAAGCCTCGGAATGGACCAAACACTATCCTAAGGCCACAAGGTGAGCATCTAATGGTTCAAATTGGCATTTAAAGTCACCCCCACAATTTGACTCACAGATTCCGGTAGTGCAGCTAGGTGGGAGTTAAGTAGATCTATAACCTGGGACTCAGTTTTACCACCCGTAGGTCTACAATAAACATTATATAATCCGTCGAGTTGCTAATCTGACACATAAAATGTCCGGGGAACCCAACTCAATCTTTTTGATAACACATGCTAAGTGGTCCTAGTCCAAACTGTGACACCCCAGCATGGCCTGCCCTTCCCACAAGATACAGCTTCAGACTAAAAGTCACGAAACCTGAGAGAAAGAGAGATTTTACAGACCATGTCTCATGGTAAAGGCAGAGATCAAACTGGTCTATGAATTGCCACCAGTGTGGGCTACATAATTTAGAAACAAGATCAGGTACATTCTAGGAGATCAGCTTGGTAGTTGGAGCTGGTGAGGTGGAAACAGGAACTCTGTCATCCAGTGTGACCGAAATTGGCCTTTTGAGGTCTCGGAATATATCTTAACATCCCTATACACATTTCTGGTTTCTGAGCAGTCAATTACTTCGTCTGATTCAGTTTGTTTGCTAGATTTCCTGTGTATCTGCCGGTCCATCCCTGGAGGGAATGAGGTATGACCAACAGTAGCAGTAACAGATAAGCGAGCAGTTCCAAAAAATCTCTAGATTAACCAATCTATTGTTATTCTGGTGCCAGTTAATGTTTTATTGCCACTGTGTACTAACACCACTTTTTGGGGGGTTCTGTTGCCTCCCCTCGTGACTCACCAAAATTGTACCTGGAGGACACTGATGCTAGGCTGTCAGTGTGGGATACAGGATGGGTGCCAATAACAAGTCAATCTATACCTGATCGGATATGTTAGGGATTTGTGGTTGGAATTAAAGGCGTATCTTTATTATGCCTATGCCCGTGATTAACATAGACAGGATCTGGAGGGTTATGGGCCCCGAGTAGCTGGCAGCATGCAGCTGGCTGGAATTGGGCACAGGGCGTGTAAAAGTATCCTAGGGGCATTAATTCTATGTTACTCCTAGCTGTCGGATTGCTCAAGTGACGAAAGAGCAGACTCTGCACCAGCAGTGGAGATCTAAAGTTGACTATGACACAATCAGCTCAACAGCATTTTACTTCCCAAGGAAAAGGAAAAGTCCCTATGGTGAACACGCCAGTCCACGGTTTTGCTCCTTTTGCATCACCCTCTGGTCTGGGCTCAGGTGATGTACTCTCGCAAGGATCACCACATACGAGCATGAGACCGGTGGGAGATTCACCACTGGCGATAGACGCTTTGAAGTGAGCTGTCGGATCTTCGTTTGGTGCTGGTGGGGGCTCCGGAAGGAGTAATGTCCTATATGTGACGATGATGCTCATCAGAGCAAATTGGGGAGGTTGGAGTAAGGGTTGTGATGTCCTGCTCAGGGTTCAATGGCATCGGGTGAGGGCCAGGTCTGGTCATGGAAACTGCCATTAATAGAATATGTCCAGATTATTTGGCGAATTGCATTGCCCAATACCCAGAGCCTATGATGTCCTAGTAGCCCTACAGTTAGTTGCAATCGATGGTACTATTGATGGAGCCGGTATTGCCATTACATGCTTCAAAATAGAAAATTTGTTCTCAACGCTTCTGGTCAAATGACAAGCGGAGAAAGTTCTTTAGGAAAGAGTTCTTTAACTTTTACAATCATTCCTCCCAGAACTGATCCACCCAAGGGGGTTTTGGACTGATAGGGAGCCTCAAGGTTTTCCTCAGCCGGTAAGTGTGGGAGCTCCATGAAGATAGATGGTGGAGATGGACTGCTTTGAGTAGCTACCTTCATTTTTAAATTATGTACCATATGTGAGGGTAATTAGGCTGTAACAGAGGGCTGAGGGCTATCGGTACAATTGTGCATGTTTTCAGGCACTTCCCCACTTTTAGCCAATTGGGAGGCAATTGGGGAATGCACAGATACATGGACTGGAGGGGGGACAGGATATAGACAGTGAGTTGCACCTGAGTGTAGGGAGAGTCTCCTCTCGTGAGCTCTATTTCTGTGCTATGGCCCTCTGAAGCATCTTATCAATTGAGGTACCTTTGACTGGCAGTGTTGGCATGGAATCGCTTACTACGGGTTTCCTTTTACCTGGCTCGCAGGACGGGCCCACACAGTAGAAGAGTGGAAACGGTTTCTCCCTACCAGCAGTAAAAGGCTTGAGTTATATGCTTGACACTCCTGTCACAGAAGACACGAAAGTCACGAAGTCACTCTGGCAATAACTTGACAATAGCTGACGCAGGGCCAACAATGGAGATGCTTTGTAGTGCTAGCAATGATATCAGGAAGGATACCCCCTCCTCCTCCTCCTGGAAGAAGTGGAAAATTGACACACCAAGTCCAGATCCCAATCAGCAACAGCAACAAGTGCCCAAGGGGCTTACAGATTCTGTCAGAGTCTATGCATGCACATAAAATATGTAAATATAAGGAGTAACTGCAGTGCAGCATCATCTGTAACAGTCACTTACCTCCTCCCCTGATCTTGTTGATGGCTGCCACCTCCACCCACACACAGAAAAACAAGTGGAGAGTGGACTGTAGAAACGCCTGCATAGCACAAGTTCAGGCTCTGGATCATTTCAGTGTCCTCCAAATGGCTCGTGTTCCCACATGCTTCACCACAGCCTCACCGTTTTTTTTCTCTTGTGGGGGTTTCCACAGAGGTCTTTGAAGGCTCATGGAGGCTCAGAAGCCCGGTTTCCAGATTCCGGCACAGGCTTCACCCCCTCCCTCCCCACAGCTGTCTGCAGCTGTCCATGGCTTCAAAAACCACCCACTGCACTGCTACTCGCCCGCACTCACTCGGCTCCCCGCATGATTGGAACACAGTGACCAGTTACACAATACTTTATTACAAACAGTAAATGATAATTGACTTGAAAGTTACAAATTAAAGATGGAAAATCACTCAAAGACCTGTGACCCCTTAATCCCTAATTCTAACCTAATCCTCTACACATTCTTTATTGCGCTTTCGAAAATTCCTGAAAATAGGGCATTCTTCAATTCTTTCAAAACTTGCGATTCCAATGGGACCTAATATGTCCATAGCAACATCCTCTAATGGTTCCTTGGGTAGTTCCCTCAAACCCATCGTTGGAGTGTCTTGTCAGAAATCGCACACTCCACACATTCTCTAACTGATCTCTCAACTTGAATGTCTATCCTGGGCCATTGGTATGTTTGTCTGAGCCATTCTTTCGTTTTGGAAATTCCGTGTGACTGTTGTGTGAAAAGAAATAGAGTCTTCCCTCAAAGATGCAGGTGGAATTACCCTGGTTCCCCTCACTAACAGTCTACCCTGAAAGGTTAGCTCATCCTTGACTCCTCAAAAGCGTGGCAATTGATTTTGATCTTTGTCCTGCCCATCCGATGTAACTTTGAGACCTTTCACAACTATTTGAAGTACATCATCCTTGCCCATTTCTACCAACCATTTGTTCTCTTTTATAATCCCTTTTCCGATCAAACACACAAAAAAATAATTTTCGTCATGATGCACATCTTTCACTTCAACTTTCTGATTAGCCCCTACAAGGCAAGAGCGTTAGTCAGCTACATTCTTCTTTATTCCAGAGACTAGTAAACTAAAATGGAACCTCCTGCAATGCCACTACCCATCGTCTTATCCCATCCTCATTGCCAATTAAATGAAGTTCTTGAAGAAGCTTGTTGTAATAGAAAGGTCTTTATTTGAGGCACAGTGGTACACCTCAGCTTCCACACCAGCTCCTGCTCCAATCCTCTCCATTTTCGAATCTCAGCTTTCCAAAATGTCAATGCTAACCCAGAGCTTCATAGATACCAGGATTCAATTGAACATCATGGGGCACACATACCATAATGAGGGAGATACCACAGAAATGATACATTACAATGTACTAAAAAGCACTTCCAGTGTTGGTGTAGGGATTTCTTAGCAGACATTTTATTGGAACGTGCAGTAAAATCAAGGACAAAAAAGCAAGTTTTGAGAAAATCGAACTTTTCTTTCTTGTGCGCATTTTAACTATCATTAGCTAGCCAGTAGTGTTAGCTCAGGGAACTGTGAAAACAAT